>NC_053025.1:592477390-592660619 GCF_003073215.2 Triticum urartu
CAAGCTTCTGATAGTGAGGATATCTTTGCTTTGATGGGGTCAAGACTTCAGAAATATAATATACTGGGCGCTGAACTTTGAAGGTTTTCCCTTCTTCTTCCCGCTCGACCGTAAGTACCGTACTGACGACTTGTCCTGTGGCTGCAATGTAAAGCAGCAAAGGCTCTTTGCTGATTGGGGCAGCAAGCACCGACTGGGTGGAGAGCAGAGCTTTGAGCTCTGCAAACGCTGTATCAGCTTCGGGAGTCCACTCGAACTTGTCGGACTTTTTCATCAATCGGTAAAGAGGTAATGCCTTTTCACCGAGATGAGATATGAATCGACTTAGGGCGGCCAAACAACCAGTAATCTTCTGGACGTCATGCACTCGCACAGGGTTTTTCATTCGGAGTATAGTCCCAACTTTTTCTGGATTGGCGTCGATTCCCTGTTCGGAAATGAGAAAACCGAGTAACTTTCCGCCAGGGACTCCGAATGTACACTTTGATGGATTAAGCTTGATATCATACCTCCTGAGGTTGGCAAATGTTTCAGCAAGATCAGTCAGCAGGTCGGAACCCTTCCGTGACTTGACCACAATATCGTCCATGTATGCTTCCATGTTTTGACTGATTTGAGTGAGTAAACACTTCTGAATCATCCTCATGAATGTGGATCCGGCATTCTTGAGGCCGAACGGCATGGTAACATAACAGAAGCACCCGAATGGAGTGATGAAAGCTGTCTTGATCTCGTCAGGTCCATACAGATGGATCTGATGGTACCCGGAATAGGCGTCTAAGAAAGACAGTCGCTCACATCCCGCGTCGAGTCGACTATCTGGTCGATGCGGGGGAGAGGAAAATGATCTTTCGGGCAGGCCCGATTGATATGTTTAAAGTCAATGCACATGCGAAGTGACTTGTCCTTCTTGGGGACCATGACAACGTTGGCGAGCCACCTCTTCGCTAATAGCTTTTCTTGGATGAACTCCGCTACTAAGAGCCGAGCCACCTCTTTGCCAATAGCTTTTCTTTTTTGGACGGCGGAACGTCGAAGATGTTCTTTGACAGGTTTTACTTTTGAGTCGACTCTCAGGCGATGCTCAGCCAGCTCCCTGGGTACACCTGGCATGTCAGAAGGTTTCCATGCGAAGATGTCCCAGTTCTCATGGAGGAACTGGATGAGCGCTTCTTCCTATTTGGAGTCGAGTGTTGTCGAGATATGAGTCGGGGCGGCGCTGGGGTCGGTCGGGTGGATGTGAGCTGTCTTCGTGTCGCCAGTCGACTGGAAAGCTGATTCTGTAGTAGGCTTCTTGGCTCGCAACAGATCACTCGGGTCTGCAGTCTTCTGGTATTCCTGCAACTCCACCACTGCCATCTGTGCGTCGGCGATCTTCGAACCCTTCTGAAAACATTCTTCCGCTTTCCTCCGATTGCCCGTAATGGTGATCACACCTTTGGGGCCAGGCATCTTCAATTTGAGATACACGTAACATGGTCGGGCCATGAAGCGTGCATAAGCCGTCCTGCCCAAAATAGCGTGATAGGCACTCTGGAAGTCTACAACTTCAAATGTCAATTTTTCTTTGTGGTAATTCTTGGAATCACCGAAAACCACATCAAGAGCAATCTGGCCGAGTGATTCAGCCTTCTTCCTAGGAATGACTCCATGGAAACTCATGTTGCTGGCACTGAGTCTGGACATCGGAATGCCCATCCCCTTCAACGTCTCAGCGTATAATATGTTCAAACCACTGCCACCATCCATCAGGACTTTGGTCAGTCTAGTGCCTTCAACAACTGGGTCGACCACCAAAGCTTGCCTCCCAGGGGTGGCGATGTGCGTTGGGTGGTCGGACTGGTGAAATGTTATGGCAGTCTGAGACCATTTCAGGTAACTAGGTGTCGCCGGAGCGACCATGTTCACCTCTCGGTTAATAACTTTCAGTCGACTTTTGCTCTCAACATCAGCAAAAATCATCAGGGTGGAATTGACTTGAGGGTATCCATCATCACTGTCCTCTTTGTCTTCGACCTTGTCTGACTCCTTTTCCTTACCCTTGGGCTGCTTGCCCTGGAACTGCTGGATCAAGAGTCGACACTACCGAGTGGTATGTTTCGGGTAAATAAAATTACCCTCTTCATCTTTCTTCGTGTGGACGAGACACGGTAAGTCCAACACATCATTTCCCTCCTGGTCTTTAACCTTTTTGGGGTTCCAAGGCCCTTTAGGTTTCCCTTTAGACTTTCCTTGGGCCAAAGCTAAGGCTTCCCCGAGAGCCGCTGGCTCGGCTTTCCGCTTCTGTTTCCGACTGGAATTGCCTCCGGTTTCTTGGGCGACTGACTTGAGTTTGCCACTCCTGAGTCGATCCTCATCTTCGCCATTAGCATACTTGGTGGCAATCTCCATCATCCGATTCAGGGACATATCTCCGGTTTGACCGGATTTCAAATTCAGTTCTCTGTACTTGACGCCTTCCTTGAAGGCACAAACTGCTTGGTGATCAGGCACATTCTCCACCGAGTGATGTAACGTGATCCATCTCTGGATGTAATCCCTCAAAGTTTCATTCGGCTTTTGCACACAGGACCGCAGTTCCGTCAGTCCTGCCGGTCGCTTGCATGTGCCTTCAAATGTGGTGACGAACACTCGGGAGAGATCTTCCCAAGTGTAAATGCTGCTGGGTGCTAACTGGTTTAGCCACGCTCTGGCCGAGCCCTCCAACATGAGAGGCAGGTGCTTCATGGCCACTTCATCATTGCCGCCGCCAATCTAGACGGCCACTCGGTAGTCCTCTAGCCAAGTGTCGGGCTTGGACTCGCCAGTGAACGTACTGACTCCAGTCGCCAACCTAAAATTGGGAGGAATCACAGCAGCCCTGATGGCTCTACTAAAGCACTCTGGCCCCGAAACATGTACTCTGCTGCTGGCAGGCGCATCTCTATCGTGGCCTTCTCGGTGAGCCCTGTTCCTGTCGACCAGACCTTGGACGAGGATGGATCTCGCGTCAAAGCCTGGCCCTCTAGGGTCGACTGGAATCCTTCACCCACCACTATGAGGGCGCCTGTCATCCTACTGGCGGGGCACATACGACCCGCTCCTCGGGGGAGGCGTGGGCACTCGACGTCGACCATCGCGATCGACTTGGTGATCATACTGCTCATGGTTCCCATACTGGTCACGCCGGTCTCCACGTCCCTCACGCCTCGGGGGCGATCTCGGGCTGTGAGCCGACTGGACTGTGTCCGCAGCAACGGATCTGCTGTGAATTCTGTTCCGCGACTGAGAAATAGCGGAATTCTGATCTCCTACTGCCCGGAGTAACATTCTGATCTGCAGCAAGCCACTGCCAGCCTCCGACTGGGAAGGCTGAATCGACTCCGCTATACGGGCCACAGCTGCTAAATTCTGAATCGGAGTCCGATATACCTGCGGGGGCGGGAAGAGCTGACGTTGACTGGATTCGGGAACCCGTTGTCGCGCCCGCTCGTCGAGTGTTCGCTGGAGGTTCTCCAGTCAAGTGCGCTCGGCCAAGTTTGCCAGGCGCGCGTCCTCCAAGGCGCGAGCCTCGGGGGTTTCTCCAACGATAGGAGTGTGCAGCGCATCCATATTCCGGCGGCGAAGTTCTTCTCTCTGCAGCGACGTGAGAGGCTTGGGATGATACTCCTCATGGGGACGCGACGGGTCGCCTCCTCCTGCGCCTCCGTCGGTGCGGGTAAAACCGGGGGGACTGGGCTGTCTGTCGACCATCAGAACCTCTGCCGCCGGATTGCTGCTGTCGCACTCGGATGCAGTCTCTTCGGAGCCAGTCGAACATGCCATATAGGGATTCGTCGGGCTTGATCGCCGTGACTTGAGGGATGGCCGACTGACGGGCCACCGCATGTCTCACCCACCGCTGAAGTCTCGACCGACCGGAGCGCTTGCGTCGGCGGGAAACAGGGAGGGAGGACAACACAGGAGCCGACCGGTAGGGGGTCGACGGTTGCCGCAGGAGAACGCCGCGGACGCACACGCTAAAGTGCGTTGCCCCGCGGACAGGGAGTGCGTCCACGTCGAGCGGAGCCTCCTGAAGCCAGGAGGAGTCTTCGGCGATGAACGTGAGCGCGCCGAGACGGATCTCGCGGCCCTCCACCAAAACTCCATCGAAAACCATGATGATTCGTGTCGGAAAAGATCGCAACTCCTCCAACAAAACGCTAAAATACTTTCCCCACGGTGGGCGCCAACTGTCGTGGTTCTAAGTCTGACAGTAGTGTAGGGGGTAAGTATGGAGAGGCGAGGTCTTAGCTATGGAGAAGTTGTAAGGATGCACGGTTTACGAGTTCAGGCCCTTCTCGGAAGAAGTAAAAACCCTACGTCTCGGAGCCCGGAGGCGGTCAACTGGATTATGTGAGTATGAGTTACAGAGGTGCGAACCCTTGTCTCGGAGGAGGGGGGGTGGCTTATATAGAGTGCGCCAGGACCCCGGCCAGCCCACGTTACGAAGGGTTCAATGTACATTAAGGCAGGGCGTTTCTGGTAACGCTAGTAATAAAGTGCTATGATGACCCTAAAAGCTACTTAATGACCGACCGTTAGCGTGCAGGGCGCCTTTAGGTCTCCTGGCCGTCGAGTGGTTGGGTCTTGGTCGAGTGATCGCTTCTTGGTCGACTGTCTTCGATTCTGTCGAGTGGGACACCTTCAAGTCGATTGAAAGGCGATTTCTTCTAGAGATGTCCTTGGGTAGGGCACCTAGGGCAGGTCCATGACCCTACCCTAGGTTCATAGCTTCATCACCAACTCCCCCCAATTCCCTCTCTATCTCTCCCGCAACCTCCCTTGCGCGGACGCCGCCAAACCACCACCTCCCCTGTGCCGCCGTGCCTCGACCTCCTCTGCGCCGCCGCACTGCAACCTCCTCTGTGCGGCCGAGTCCGCTCCCCGGCGACTCCCGATCCACAGCTCCCCCCATCGCCCCTGCCTTCCTCTGCGCGCCGCCGCTCCGGGTCACGGCCACCGCGTTCCACCACCAGCAGCACATCAGTACGGCGGTAGTGCGGCCCCTCTTTCGTTCCTCCATGGCCGACCCCCTACCTCCCACCTTCTCCCTCCCGCCCCGATCGACAACCTGCATCGCCGCCCCGGTCATGTTGCCCCTCCCGACCCCGCGTCGCCGGATCCGGGCAACCACGCCGGCGTGCCCTTCCACGAGCTTTCCCGTCGCGACCCTACCACGAGCTGCTCCAGCCCGACCCTGCTTCTTCAACAACGGCACGGTGGCAACTCCCCTTAGTTCTCTCCTGCACCGGGATCGCGAGCTCCGTTCATGGGCTCGCCGGATCTCGTGATTGGGGCGCTGGCGACGTGCTCTCCTACTCCACCGCGCCCCTCCTCTACTTCAGCTCCTGTGCCCGTGCCTCTCGTGGACTCATCGGTGCACAGGCCGCGCTGGATCCACGCTGGTTCGAGGCCCCGACGGCCTCCTCTTCCTGCTAAGTCGCCGAGATCCGTCGGGGTGTCAAGTTGTTTTGTCGGCCCAATACTCCTTCTACCTTCCCTTGCCGGCGGTCGTGCAACTTCGGTGAACACCGCTACTCGCGCGCGGATGACGACGGCGCAGTGGCACTGCAGTTCGCTTTGCAGGGGATCCGTTGATGCGGCCATGGAGTTCGGCCCACAGGTGCATGAAGTTATCTTGCCCCCTCCCACAGTTTACCCTTCCGCATGAGCCCCATGCTGTAGTCCATTGGGAAGAAGCTCATGGTGCGGATGTGCGGATGCTCAGTGACAGTGCTGATGCGTTTCAGATTTTGTTTTTCTGCAATTTGTAGGCGACGCTGGAGCCTTGTAGTCCATTGGCTCGGGGGCGAGCAGTGGAGAGGACACACGGGCGTGCAGTTCCCTGTCCATTGAAAATGTAGAAGCCCATCTTGCTGCAGTGTACGTGAGCATATGGCCTGCAAGTGCTGCTCTTTTCCCAGATTGAAAACATTGCGGTGTGGTTGGCTGGCCATCGACGTGCACTTCACTTTGGGGGGCAGTACGTTCTTTGTGGATGTGCACTTCATTCAGCCCGAGCGGCATGAAGCTCCGTTTGCGTGCATGTGTGGCTCGGCTAACTAGTTCGTGCAGTTCGCATGATACCTTTATTATGTGATGCCTCCCTAGTTGTTGGAGTTCACTTGTTTATATTTATTGAAACATCATGTAGTGCACTGTGAAACTCTCTGTTGTTCACTTGTAAAAACAAATAGCGGTTCCCTTTGTAAAAAAAAGTGCAGCCCCTTAGTGGTTCACCTTGTAGAAAATGAGAAAGAAATCCCCATGGGAGGTTCACTTCTTTTTCTAATGCAATTTGTTTTGTTTGTGGGATGATTGAAAAAAGAAGTTCACTCCACTTGTTTAGCAGCTCATACCCCTTTGTATGAAATGCAATTTGTTTCGTGTGTCTCAAAATCAGTCGACTACATCAACACGTGCTGTGCGTTTGATTTTCGGATGTGGTTCATTTTTTAGAGTGATGTTGTTCACTTGTGCCGAACATGAAAGCGCAAAAAAATTAGCAAAACAATAAAAATAGTAATGCAGTTCACTACGACATATGATGTGGTTCGCTTGCTCGTGTCTCTGCGGTAGGGTAATCTCGAAACCATTTCTACATATGAAAGTTGCGCCTTGTCCATAGCTTTCCAACGACGTATTACATGCCTCATTTTGATAAACGGTTCAAAAACTAGAGTGAAAACAGTATCGAATATTGCAAAAATTTCAAAAAAGTAATTTCGCGATTTAGTAAATTTGAAACTGCTCTTAAACCGAAACGAATTAGAGAAAATAATAGATATGGAAAAGATGCACCTCAATGATATCTTTCCAACGGCGTATCATTTGCTTTATTTCGATGAGCGGTTTTGAAAAAATCATGAAAATACGCTCGCTGCCACTCGTCATCCGCAGCACCATTTTTGAAACTGCTCTTAAACCGCGGGGAATCTCGAAAAGTGTTCAACATGGCAAAGTTGCGCCTAATCCATAGCTTGTCCATGGTATATTACACGCGTCATTCCGATAAATGGTTAAAAAATTAGAGCGAAAAAACTACCGAAAATACATACCGTGTAGTTTTTTCGACACGAAGTTCACTCGCCTGAGTACTGCAGCACACTTGGTTCAAACAATGACGTGCACTTGCGTTGAGCGTGCACTTCGGAAGTGTTATCAGAATAACTATTCTGCTAATATTAGCATAATAGACCGGCTGTATATATATACATCTGGGCTATTCTGTTACGCGTAACAGAATATTATTCTGTTACCCTATGGTGAATTCAAGCGGTTGAACTGATGCTTTCTGTTCCTGTTAAAAATCGTCTTCTTTAGTTCAAAAGTTTTTGCAATTTTTTTATTAAAACAGGGCGTGTAATATATCGTTGGAAAGCTCTTTTTTGCGGGGTGTAATATATCGTTGGAAAGCTCTTGACATCCACATTATAATCTTATAATTTGTTTTTGCAAAAAAATTATGATTTACGAGCAGTTTTGAAAAAACCATTTTTTTCCAAACCGAAAACACGAATCGTATTTTGGACTTAATTTTCAAACGGTTTGTCGGAATTGAGCAAATGAGATGGCATTGGAAAGCTTGTGAAAATCCGCATCTTTGATATTTCTACTATTTTTTCAAATCCTATATGATTTAAAAGTAATTTGAAAAACGGTGAAATTCTGGGCGAAATGTTTTTTCACTGTTTTTTTGCAAACGGTTTGTAGGATTGACACAAATGATACGGTGTTGGAAAGCTATGGAAAATGCGCAAATTTTGCATATAGAAAGTTTTTTCTAATTCCTTACGGTTTAAATACGAATTCAAATACGGTTAAAATTGATTTTGAACGCGTTTTTTAAAAAGTTTGTCGAAATGGGGAAAATAATATACCGTTGGATAGCTAACGAAAATGCAAAACTTAGTCATGTTGGACGTTTTCTCTACTTCGCAACCGTTTAAGAGTAATCTTGAATACGGCATGACGGATCCTGCTGTTTTCTCGTCTGAAAAACAGATTAGTCGTACTCATATATGTGTATGTTTGTACTGAGCTATTTTTTGTAGAGTAATTTTAAATGGTTCCGAAAAAAGGTACTTATACTGATGCTTGCATGGTTTTGTACTAAACGTGTTTTTTTACTAACTAGACTTTGCTCTGTTTTTTCGTGAGACCCATCATGCTGTTTTTTCATGAGAAAAAACAGAGTACTTGTACTGATCTACGTGTGCATTTGTACTGATGTATTCTTCGAAGAGTAATTTTGAAAGGTTCCGAGAAAAGAGTACTTGAACTGATGTCCGTATGGGGTTGTACTGAGCGTTTTTTCACAGACTAGACTTTACTCTATTTTTTTTACCGAAAATTGTTTCATCAATTGTTCGCAAATGATAGTACGAACGAAGATATGTGTTGGTTTGTACTGAGCATTTGTTTCATCATTTGTTCGCAATTGATAGTACGAACGGAGCTTTGTTCATTTTTATACTGAGCATTCTTGTCAGTGCCAGGATCTCCGAATTTATGTTGTTTTGTTCTGCGAACTTCCTCAAAATTTTATTGGTAAATCACACCGTTTTTTTCTTTTGCTAAATTTTTGTCCTCTGAACTTGTGACCTATGGAGTTTGTACTGATATGAATCGTTTTGCCGAACCGCCACAATTTTTTGTGTATTGAATCACTATATAACTTAGAACCAAATTGTTTTTCTTAACATATATTTGAATTGTTTCTATATGTACATTGAATTGGGGAAGAGTAGCAATAGTTATACATACTTTATGGATAGTAATACATGAATTTCTTGGTAAACTGAAGAATGTAGTCTGGACCGTAATACATGTCCTCTCGAGTTTGTACTGATGTGAATCCTTTTGAACTTGCTCTTGACGGTAATACATGCCCTCTCGAGTTTGTACTGATGTGAATCCATTCGAACTTACGTGGCTTACATCATTGAACGGACTCTATTCTTCTCACTACCACCATTGTTCTGTCCATTTCTTTTCGGACTTGCATGGCTTACATCGTTGAACGGGCTTAGGTGGATATGTACTAATGAACTACTGTGATTTGTGGCTCTCAGGAAATGGAATCCTTTCTTTCCCTGTTATTCTGAATACCAAACAGCAAAAAATCAGTTCACATAAGCACGAAAAAATTATATATGTACCCCTAAATTTTGCAGCTATTTTGTCCTCTTTCATTTTGAAAAAAGCATAAAAAAAGCAAAAGCACAAACTATACAAAAGGTTTTAGACACCAAACCAGTAGAGAATTAAAAATAGGCATCAGGCAGCAACTTTCTAAACATAGCACGAGTCATATACATATGCATTTCATCCCATTATACTTCTCCACCCGCATGGAAAGTGAGAGAACCTCCCTACATGCATATACAGGCATCAAACTCCCTCTGTACCTGAACTATATTTTTGTTTGATATATATTGTGAACTCCTCTCATCGATGTACATGAACCTGCTGTGCAGAGAGATGAAATGTAGTACATCAGTCTAGCTTCATTCAGCTAGAGAGAAACATGAAAAAATGTTCAGTTTTTTGGACGGCTTTCCTTTTTTCTTTGTCCAATTCTGCGCCACGACTGCCACCATCCTGCATGCAAGCTTAAAATTAATTGAAGCCACCAAACATGCACTTTCATGAGACTTTGCTACTATAAGTCAGCGAACATATCTTTTAGTATTAAACCAAAGGCACACTTATTACCCAACACTCTTGTTCAGTTCAGAGCATCATCAATAAGATAAAGATACGAAAACATTAAGCCAATATAGAACAACTGGATTGATTTGATTCGAATTTTTACTTTCAATGCATTGTAGGCAACAGCCGATCCAAGTCAGAACTGATGTGATTTATTCCATCGAACTGATATGAAAGTTTATCTATACTGTTCTGTTTTTTAACACACATGTTTTGAACTATTCCCGCTTTTTTCATTATGAATTGATGACATAAGACATGTTGAACTGTTACACAAGAGCAAAATTCAGAAATACATAACAATGGTGTACTCAAAATATGTGCATTTTAAGGAACAAAACTTTTTGAACCTTCTATACGAAAAACTTCAACTATCAGTCCAAAGAGATTTGAAGTTAAACAATCATTTCCCTTACCGAGTGTTAAGGAAAACGAAACCAGAGATGACCTCGCCGGCAGTAGGAGTAGCAATGGCTGCCAAGGCGACGCGTTGGTACATGTACTAAACATCTGCTCAAACCTGTTATAACATCTACTTCAAGCTTTTTCTAAATCATTGTTGGGAGTAGAGGGTTTTAAAAGAAAATACAGAGTGCCAAAGAAAGAAAGGAACAACCTGTTTATCTAAAGGACTGTGATATTTGGCACACATGTGCCATATAAGCAAAACTACCACACCTCTATTTCTTTCATTTTAAAGTACCATACGATCCCTCGTTCTTTGACCCCGCCTCTTCCCAAATTACCCCGCAGGCTCGCCTGAGAAACCTACTTCTCCCGCACATCTCGGGCACTTACCCCCGAGAAAACTGCCACTTCTTCACGTCTACCACATGATTTATCCTCAGGACAAAGTTACCATGATATTCATATGCAAGTTATCAGGCCTGTGTTGCATAACTTACCGTACTATTTACATAGAACGTATCAGGTACTATGCTTCAACAACTACACCCTTTCAAAGTTACCACTGTGTTTTGTACACAAGTTATAAGGTCTTCGATGTGTAAAATACCGTGGTACTTACACATAAGTTATCAGGGTATATGTACATAAACCTCCCCCCGGTCAAAGATACCATGGGGGATTCTACATGAGTTACCAGGTCTACGGTTTGTATATTATCATGGTACTTGCACCTAAAAACCTGGGTGTGTTTTGGTAGCTTTTCTCATAGGTCAATATTTACCATGATGTTTTTGCGTAACTTATCACACCTATAGCATGTGTGCCCCTCATGACACTAAACATTATGTGACTTTCCTGTGGCACGCCATGTGTTGTGTTCATCAAAGAGGCCCACGCGCGAGGCGAGTGTATGTTTTTAACAACTTATATATTTTCCTTTGGTAAAAAAGTTATCATCATGTTTATATTGCAAGTTATCGGTTATGCGGTGCTTATATTATCATGTTATTTACACAAAAATTATTAGGGATGTTTTGAACAACTTTTTCCCGAGGCAAAAAGTTATCATGGTGATTCTAGGTAACCTATCAAGCCCGTAGTGCTTAAAATATCATGCTATTTGCATAAAATTTATCAGGGATATGTTTCAGCAACAAATTCCACCCCCCATGGGTCAAAAATTTATCATGGTGTTTAGTTATCGCAGTGCATATGTTTTCATACTATTTACACATAAAAATGCCAGGGGAGGGAGGTATACTACCGTGCTATTTACACAGAAGTTACCGGAGTATCTTAAAAAAATCCCTACATTCAAAGTTACCATGGTGCTTCTACCTCAGTTATCAGATGTGCGCTACGTATATTACCATCTATTTACACATAAACTATCAGGTATCTTTTCACATTTGTTTTCCCCAATGGTTAAAGTTACCACGATGTTTGTATCTAAATTATCAGGTCTATGGCGTGAATGTTATCGTACTATTTACAGAAATTACCAGAGGGCGGGTTGAACAAATTTATTCCCAATGATCAAAGTTACCACGATGCTTGAAACAAAAAGTTGCTAACATATTAAAGGCAAAAACATGTCAAAAACAGTATTACCCTTAGAATGTTCAACAATGAGTATCATAGGTGAGGCGGTTAGCTCCCTTTGTTAATTACCTGCAGACTAGAGATCAAATCCTAGTCTAAGCATTATTTTTGCTGAAAATCAAGAAGGCATGTGGGGCCATAAATGACGATTACGAAAATTAGGAAGGCACAAGCGGGTGCCCGATAAAATCAGGGAGGACGTGCGGGAAAGGAAAGAAATCGGAGGAGGACGTGAGGGAAAGGAAAGAAATCGAGAGGTCGTGCGGAAAAGGAAGGAAATCGGGAGAGAATTGATGACATTGGATGCGTGTGGTTGTTTTGCAATCTGCCACACGGTTGCCATATACATATTTCGTTATCTAAATAGTGTGTGGAATTGTTTATACAGATGAACAAAACATTTCTTGAAGTAGAGGTTCTGCCAAAAGAAAGAAAGAGAATCTTGCAGGTTCAAGTTTGAGTAGTTGAGCCAGACAATTTATCGTAGGCGTTGTATGTAATAATAATTTAATTATTTTCATAGGAGTACGACTCATAGTATCGGCATGGAGGTCGTGAACAAAAGCATAAGTATCCTTAATTTTTTATTAGTGACTGTAATTTTCCTTATAAAGAACATACTACTCTCGTGTAAACCCATCCCTCTACATATGTACTGTCAGTTTTTTGCAAATTGAACAAATTGCGTATGTAGCAAGTGCTAGTATCTTGAAATGAAGTTATGCGTATGCCCCTAAGAGTAGGTGAATAGAAAACTCGAACCAAAAATGGCTTTCTCCAAATAGTAATCGTGCTACAACTCATTCAAAGCTGAAGTGAACTATAATTATAACCAGCCTTTGTTAATAGAAGTCCTACTGATCACAAATTCCTCTAATTTCCTCTAGACTCAAGATCAAGATGGTGGACAGTGCACGGATATTACAAAATTAACAATTCACAATACGAATTAAATATCACAAATTGCAAGGTTCAAGTTCTGAGCACATACAATCTTTCATTGGTAGGCAGCACTACAACTTTGGAGGTTAACACATGAGGCAAACTCTTTGGAATTAAGATAGTGAAAAGTAAATGTATGTGAAAGCAAGCTTCAGTTCGGTAAACCATCAAGCCCAGATTGCTGCACTCTGGATTTCCTTTAGACTCGTACGCTACCTTCAGTTCAGCAAGCTTTATGTTCAGCAAGTGTGTAACAAAACAAGAATTGAACTGGAATAGAATTTGAAATTTGAACTGAAATACAATACGAAAACTAAACTGAGTGTACTTTCAGATTTTCACATGGGCATTAGTGCATGAAGCACCAATGAAATTGAACTGAAACAAACTTCAGTTCAGCAAACTTATATGAAGTTATATGAAGCATGCTTGAATGTGTTGACCCGAAGCATGCTTGTAGGAGAGTAGTGGCACTGGAAGGGAGCCTTTTGCTGAACTTATATGAAGTTATATGAACTTGTCTAACTTATATGGAACTTATATGAAGCCTTCTGCTGAACTTATATGAAGTTGACCAGACAAGATGATACCGGGGCGCATCAGAATATAGGAGAGTGGTGATGCAAGTCAGTCACCGGCTGGGGAGGTGAAGCGGGTGGTATGCGGCATGGAGACAACCAGAAAACGGGACATCCAGGGGTAGGGAGCGTCGTCGCTGAAGATCAGAGAGTGTGGAGCGCAGGCGTGCGGTGTCCCCCGGCCGGCACCGGAGACAAAGGAGATCGGGGATAGTGCACTTTTTTCGTCAGCCTGCAAGATGCTCAAGGACCAGGACAACATGTAGTTTCAGAATTACAGATTGTGGTCAGCTATAGGATGTTTCTGGGACCATGTTTTAGCTACGAGAGAGCAACGACATCACATCATGAGAGAGTGGATGCAGCATCAAAAATTCAGGAGAAAGATCAGAGCAGAGCAGAAGTAAATATGTTTTGAGGAGATGAACTGACCAGGATTTAAATGAACTCTCACTAGCAGTAATTTTTGTACTTCGCATGTAGTACTACATGGACTTGCTGTAAAATACATGGACCATGTAGTAATTTTGAAGTTAATTATATGATCATCTCAGGGAGCTCAAGTTGTACTGAAAGCTCAAGTTGGACTAAAACTCACTCGATAACTGAAACTCCTAGGGCGAGGGGTGGGATCCAGGGTGCTGCTAGCAATGAACGGCCTGGGGTGGTGGCGTTGAACGGCCTGGAGTGGTGGCTGTGAATAGCCAAGGTGCTCCGGCGGCAGAGCCCCACCGGAGATGGTGATGCAAGCAGGAGGTCGGGAAGCAGTGGTGCCGGTGGTCGGGGTCGTCCAATGCACATGGCACACCAGTACAGGAAGTTGATTCATCACCCATCCACAGTTTTTCCTTTTTGGAATCCATTGAACTGAAAAAAGCTACATGTGAGCTGAAAGTATGAAAACAACATATCTTTGAAAGAATAAAGAACTTGCTTTAACATATCTATGAAAGAATACACCTCCGAGGAACTAGCTTTGAACATATCTCTGAAAGAATAGAGAGCATGCAAAGTTCAAGGAAAGAATAAGCAAAATGGCACACTAGTACGCAGTAGTACGAGTCCAGTCATGTACGTGCTAGTATTAGATTTGAATAGTAGCTAGAATTGAAGTTCAGGTAACCATGGCACACACATCATACAGTTTCAGTCATGTATGCACACACTGTAATAGTAGCTGCAATTAAAGTTCAAATAACCACGACACCCATAACAGAACAAGAATCAGTCTAGCAGCTAGGCAAGCAAGGTTCATCAGCATGAATACACATCAGCGGCAAGCTAGAACATGCTAGTAGGCTGTAGAAGTCTCCTTGTAATTTTTCAAACAGAAGTGCTTTAGTTCAGTTTAGTAGTAAGGCATGGAAAAAGAAAAGCAATGGAATAAACTATAACCGAGCCAAATATGTAATTTCAACAAACTAGACCTCATTGCTTGACTTCAGTAGTAATACACGATCATCAGTTCAATATTAACAGACTGATGTTAACATCACCAATATGCTGTCCGTCCAACCTCCCTCGGGCTGCAGTTCCAATAGGAAACAAATTAGTAAGATAAAGAGCATTAGAGAGGAAAGAGATAGAACGGGTGCATGGACTGCCGCTGGTTTTCTCGTTGAACCGCAGCTGAAGAAACTCCTACAGGCTACAGGTCGTAATGAAGAGAAAACGGAGATGAGGTTGTGTGGCGGCGGCGCTGAATGTCAAGGAGCTTGGGGATCTATCGTGTGACCCACGGCTGGTCACCGGAGCGAGTGTCGGGCAAGCGAGTAGGGTCGCCGGAGGGGAGCGGGGAGGGGGATCCAAGGACCAGGGGTGCCATGCATGAAGACGGGCAGCTCCCCCGTCATCTTCCTCGTCGTCGCTAGGAGGTGGTGAGCCACGCTAGAAACTGGCGGTGGCGGGAATCGCAGGAGATGGCGCGCGGTACTCGGAGGGATCTGGGTCGGTGGCGGAGGGAGGTGGCTAGAGGCGCGGCGGCTGAGGAGGGAGGAGGCCGGAGATGGGAGTCGCCGGGGCTGAGGCGCGCCAGGGCTGGGGTCGCCGGGGCTGGGGGCGCCGGGGCTGAGGCGCGCTGGGGTTGGGGTCACCGGGAAGGGGGCGCTGGGGCTGGGATGCACTGGGGTGGGTCGCCGGGGCTGGACGCGCCGGCGTTGGAGATGGTTGGGGGCGGTCGGAAGGTTAGGAGCGCGTCCGGGGCCTTATAGGGCCGAGGGGTAACAGAATATTATTCTGTTACTAGTAACAGAATAGTCCAGTCCTATATATATATAGGAAAAATCCATCCTACCACCCGGTGGTAGTTACCCCACATATCTCATATACTACCATGTGGTACTATATATATATATATATTATTTCATTATTTTAAATATGTTCATATAATATATCTAAGATATTTCAAAGCAAGTTATATTAAAAAATTACATATGAAGCCATAGTTTTTATTATGTTTGTGAAATACGTATATATTTGTACGTAAAAAAGAGCATACTCAAAACATGGTACATACTCCGAAAAATTAGTATATACACTACCTAATCATTGTTATATACTACATACTACACGTACATACTCTCGGTTTTGATAGATACTACATACAACATACAAAACGCAAGTGGTGGTAACTATCACTGCTTGTAGGAAACATTTGTCCTATATATATATGACTTCTGCACATCATCTTCATCATCATTATCAGTACATCATACGCAGTTGAGTTAGGATGCACTTGATCCCAGGAAGGTATCTATCCTTCAAACCAGAGGAGTGCTTCAAACTAACAACAGTACATAATATCCAACAAAATAGGGTCGCGCTACAGCAGTAGAATACATGGATCAGTCTCGATATCAGCACGAATCAAGTTGTGCATATTTGCTGTTGGCATGAACCACATCGCCGCATGTCGGGTTTGCAAAAGCCATCCATCGCATGGAAGCTTGATGCCTTTCACACACTAAAGATTATCTGGCAACAAGCTGTGTCGATGAATCTCTGGATATGGTGATTCATGAAACCTGTGGTATGATGTGTAAACACAGCCCCCCTCGCGAATGGAAGTTGCTTAGCACAGTAATCATCGTCGGTGATATGATCGATGATTGGTTGGATGATCGGATAATTGAGCCCGAGGAACAAGGAGTGGTTGCCGAGGCTGTAAACCCGCCTCCAGTTGAATATGCCTGGCCCAACGGAGCTGGAAACTTTCTCAAACACGAAGCAGCCATAGCCATCAATGTCACAAATGCCCCACGCATTGTACTGCATGTGGTTTGATGTAATGGTTTGGTCAATTTGGTACGTGCGAATGAGCATCAAATGACCGCCTTCAGCTGAACGAGCGATAAACCACCACCCACGGCTGGTATGATTCCAGGTCCTGGAATCATGAAGGCCAGTGCATTTGCGTCTGCTGCAACAATTCAAATTGGAGACCAAAAGGACAAAAATAAACAATCATGTTCATAGTATGTGTGGAATTATGATTATTATAACAGTGACACATATCATAGATAGAGAATTGCAATGCCGTGGTCATAATCATACCCCAAGTTAAAAAAATAAGCCAATGGCTTTCATATTCTAGCAATATGTCATGGTTCAAACATCATGTAACAATGAGAGGAAAACAGCTATGACAGCGCCTACTCATATTCTACCATAGCACTTACTACTACTGTTCTCATATCAACTCTAAGCAATAACATGCGTTGTTATAAAAATCTTGTAAACGAGAGTAACATATGGCAATCATGATGTTATGCTCATAATATGTATTCTAACAATCATTAGATGCCAATTGTTCTCATATCAACTCCAACAATAACATGTGTGGTCATAAAAATCTAGGAAATGAGAGGAACATATAGCAATGATGTGGTTATAGACATGCTATGCATTCTAAATTTGTAACAAATGAACAGGCAGTCGTATTCATAAGGTAAAGATGAGATGAGATAGAACAATTACACGACGATAGATTCCACCAGTATAGGCAGCCAATCTGTGAGTCGACCGCGTAAAAGATGCCATCATGCACTATAGCATCTGACAGAAATGTTGCCTCAACAGGATTGATGATGAGCCATAACCATGTATGGCGACCGGATTCCAGATAGACTAATCCCATGTTGAACAAGGCAATGAGCTTTTAATCCATGTAGTCTTCTAATGGTGTGGGAACTTCGCAGATTACAACTTTCAACAAACAAAGGTCGATCCAAAAGCTTGACGCGTCTCGTGCGTAGTAGGCAGGAGTGTCCGGCGGGCCGCGAGGCTCAATGGCAGCGGTATCCAACGATGGAAGGGTGATCTCTCGCTGGGTGTAGATATCCACGAGACGCCATGGATTACCGGTGTGGTGGATGAGGACGATCCAGTTGGCCTTCATGCCCGCCTAGTAGTGGCCGCGCATGAAGGACAGGTGGACGGGTAGTGGTAGCATGTCGAGGGGCACCACGGCAACCTCCGTAGGATCGTCAAGTCGGTGTCTGGGCCACCTGCGAGGATCGGGCATCAACAAGCAGGGTGTCTTGAAAAGAGCTGGCCAGTTGCAGACGAGTAGATGGTACAAAGGCACCGAGCATGCGGTCAGACGGATGGTGCTGAGTAGGTCCATACGACTATAGATCTGCTCCAAGACAACATCAGGGAGGGAATTCCAATCGCGGCTCTGCGTGTCAGTCGGTTCTGCCATTGGGGTTTTCGGTGCGTGGGAGCCAGCGGGGAAGTGGATTCAGGCGGGCGAGCGAAGAAGCTTCTCCTCGTGTGGCCGAGCAGTGAGCGGGGGGATATGGTACACGCGAGCTACCAAGGAAGATGGTGCAGGCGGGCGAGTAGTGAGCGGGGGTAAATGGTGTGCGGCCAACGATGGGGAAGAGAGGAGGAAGAAGAAGAGAGGAGGAAGAAGAGTGGAAGATGGGGAAGAAACTGCATTCAATCTCAATTCTACTAGTACTACTACCAGGATATACCGTCCTTCGGAGTGTAAATAGTTACACCGATGACATGTGGGTCTACCACAACAGGACCCATATGTCAGTTAATGGAGGACAGAGGTGCGTAGGCATATTTGCGGAAGCATGCTCTACTGGCAAACATGATGGCAGTACTGGGTAAGGCTGATTTAGTAACACCAACACGCTGGTTTAGCTTATTAATTACGTGTCCCATCTGCTGCAGCGTGTATTGTCACTTCACTGCGAAGACTAGTTGAATAGTTCTCTCTGACCGAGATGGGGAATAATGGATCGCGAGGACTTCCTTTCTACAGTATCCCTATGCCTCTACGCTCACTTCACTCATTTTGCTCCGTACCTAGTCACTTGTTGAAATCCTATTTTTTGCGGGAAATTACTTGTATTACTCACGTAGCCAAGCTACTAGCAGAATTACATAGTTTGACGACCTCATCAGGTCCAGATCCGTGCCACACCATGGTACGACCCGTAGTTCTACCAAAAGATGCCAACAAATGGCTTACATTGTTTTGACTATGATAAATGTGAGTAATACAAGAATTTCGTTGATCCATGAGTATTTTGATTTCATGAACCATGAAACTGTTCGCAGATCTATCCATTTCTCCCTTCTTCAACAGATTGATAGCCTCCAAGCAATCAGACTCAACGTGTAACGCCCTCGATGCGGCTATATCTCCCACGTGTCGAAGCACGACTTTGAGGCATAACCGCATTGAAAGCAATGTCGCAAGTGAGGTAATCTTCGCAAACAACCCATGTAATACAATAAGGGAAAAGATACATAGTTGGCATACAATCGCCACTTCACACAATTACAAGAATAAAGCATTACATCAACCAAATACAATCAAGGTCCGACTACGGAACCAAAATAAAAGAAGAACCCCAAATGCGACACGGTCCCGATCACCCCAACTGGGCACCACTACTGATCATCAGGGAAAGACACGTAGTATCGATGTGAGTCCTCGTTGAACTCCCACTTGAGCTCAAGTGCGTCATCTGGAACGGAATCATCAGGCCCTGCATCTAGTTTGGAAGTAATCTGTGAGCCATAGGGACTCAGCAATCTCGCACCCTCGCGATCAAGACTATTTAAGCTCATAGGTAAGGCAAGGTAAAATATGTGGAGCTGCAGCAAGCGACTAGCATATATGGTGGCTATCCTGTTCGTAAAAGAGAGCGAGAAGAGGAGGCAAAGCGCGAACGAGTAACTAGAGGGGCAACCTGCGGCAAGCATTACTCCAACACCGTGTTCACTTCCCGAACTCCGCCGAGAAGAGACCATCACGGTAACTCACACTGTTGATTCATTTTAATTAAGTTAAGGTTCAAGTTATCTACAACCGGACATTAACAAATTCCCATCTGCCCATAACCGCGGGCACGGCTTTCGAAAGTTCAAATCCCTGCAGGGGAGTCCCAACTTAGCCCATGACAAGCTCTCACGGTCAATGAAGGAATAGACCTTCTCCCGAGACATTCCGATCAGACTCGGTATCCCGGTTCTACAAGACACTTTGACAAGTTAAAACAAATCCAGCAACACCGCCCGAATGTGCCGACAAATCCTAATAGGAGCTGCACATATCTCGTTCTCAGGGCACAATCGGATAAGCAATCCGTACAACTAGAACCAGCCCTCGAGTTTCCCCGAGGTGGCGCTGCAAGGGGCTCTAGGTTGGACCAACACTCAGAGGAGCACTGGCCCGGGGGGGTAAAATAATGATGACCCTTGAGTCCGCGAAACCCAAGGGAAAAAGAGGCTAGGTGGCGAATGGTAAAACCAAAGTTGGGCATTGCTGGAAGAGCTTTATTCAAGGCGAACTGTCAAGGGGTTCCCATTATTACCCAACCGCGTAAGGAACGCAAAATCCGGGAACATAACACCGATATGACGGAAACTAGGGCGGCAAGAGTGGAACAAAACACTAGGCGAGAGGCCGAGCCTTCCACCCTTTACCAAGTATATAGATGCATTAAGATAACAAGGTAATATAATGATATCCCAACAAGTAAATTATGTTCCAACAAGGAACGATCTCCATGTTCCAACAAGGAACAAACTTCAATCTTCACCTGCAACTAACAATGCTATAAGAGGGGCTGAGCAAAGCGGTAACATAGCCAAACAACGGTTTGCTAGGACAAGGTGGGTTAGAGGCTTGGTTCAACAATATGGGAGGCATGATAAGCAAGTGTTAGGTATCGCAGCATAGGCATAGTAAAAGAGCGAGCAACTAAGCAAGCAAAGATAGAAGTGATTTCGAGGGTATGGTCATCTTGCCAGAAATCCCGCAAGGAAGAAGAACGAGTCCATGAAGAAGACAAACAGACGTAGTCAAACGGGTCCTCACAAACGCGACATTACCGGAACCAACCCGAAGAAGCAAACACCGGAAAGAAGCACACAACATAGTAAACAAACCACACATGAACATGGTATGATATGCGAGATGCGGTATGCGATGCATATGCATGATTTGACAAGGAATGATTGAACCTGGCCTCAACCTGGAAATCCAAGTGTGCCACTGGAAAGGTGAGGTGAAATCGCTTGAAAACGATATAAAGAACGCCGGAATCAGAGTCACGGTTTGGAAATGGCAAGCAATTCAAATATGGCACCGGTCTGCGATAAACAGCAAGTAGCCATCTAAATGCAACAAGATGAACATGCTACAGCACTCAAATATGACAACAAAATACATGGCAGGGATCCATTCATGATGCTTAACAAAAGAGGAACACTGAGCTATGGCCAATTCATCCATTATCAGGTCCAAACAAGCATGGCAAAAATGCATTTGGTAACCAGATTTCAGACTTAGTGAAATTAACACTTGTCTGGAATTTCAGATCAGATAGCACACTTTGGAGCATGAAAACTACATGCTACAGGACCTGAACATGGCAAAGTAAAGCATTGAATGGAGCTACTCAAAGAGCTTAACAAAAGTCCCTTAGTGACCTTGAGACAAAAGGGATCAGAAAATACATTTGCAAGCATGTGAACATGGCAAAAACATAATCAGATTCTCAGACTTGGTGAAAAACTGGAGCATGCAAAACAGATATCAAGTAGGCATGTTTACGAGCTCGATGCACTCACTACAGAGCAAGTCATGACAATCTAAGCATACTCCCATCAGTAATACACATTATAGAAGCTAGACATGGCAAGAACAATAACATAGCATGCCCGGATCAACTACAACATCCTCGGCAAAATCGCTAACAAGTAGACAATCTGCCCAGATTCACAAAATGACAAAAGTAGAGCTCGATCGACTCAAGCTAGGGTGCTCCATAATTGCAAACAAAGACATGGATGGATAGAGCACTACAAGATTAACAAATCATCCTTAGTAATCATCCTCAAGAGAGGCACGGATCACTAGGAAACAACATGAACATATGGCATATTGAGATAAACAGATCAAGGACTTAGTGGAAATGCTAAGTCCCTGAAATCAGCATTAATTTATGCACCACTTTGCAAGCTTGTGCTAGTCACCACACACATCACAAAAATACATGGATTGCACCTCTGGAAAGATGACAAAGCATATAACAAAACATATTTAGAGCTCATGGGCATATCATGCACACAATAATCATGGCAAAAATGACAAATAGCTAATTGGAGCAGCAGATCTGGCAACTATCTCAAATAGCACTCTTCCAACAGCATTACGGGCATCAAGATGAACTCAAATGAAAATGATGCAATGAGATGAAATGATGTACTCTCTGAGACGAACATTTTGATATGCTATATGCCCAAAACGGAGCTACGGATGAGGAGTTACGATGCAATGAACATAGACAAAAAGTTAGGGTTTCGGGCAAAAAGTCAACCCGAGACAAATCCCAGATCTAGATCCGGCCGGGCGCGGACTTTGAGATTGGCCGGCGCCGGAGTTACTGTCCACCGGAGGGAGGGGGTTCGTCGGAGGGAGATGAGGCCGGGCGTCGAGGAGGCGGCGGGGTGCGGCGGCCGGGCGGCGGCGAGGTCCGGCCGCGTCGGGCGTGCGGCACGCCGGAGCGGGGCGGTGGAGGCTGCCGGCGGCGGTGGTGCCTCGCCGGAGCGGCGGGGCCGGCAATGGCGCGCGGCGAGCCGGGCACCGGGCGCGGGGATAGAGGAGGGCGCGGGGCGGCGCGGTCGATGTGGGGCTCGCCCGGGCTACGTGGCGGCGGCTGATTGGTCGGCGGCAGCGGGCGGACGCGTTCGGCACCGTCCGGACGTGTCCGGCGGCGGCGGAGGTGATTTTTTTAGGGTTTGGAAGGGGAGATCCAGAATTTTGAGGAGGGGGTCTTTATATAGAGGTAGAGGGAGCTAGGAGAGTCCAAATGAGGTGCAGTTTTTGGCCACGCGATCGTGACCGAACGCTCTAGATGATGGAGAGGGTTTTGGTGGGTTTTGGGCCAACTTGGAGGGGTGTTGGGCTGCAACACACACGAGGCCTTTTCGGTCCCTCGGTTAACCGTTGGAGTATCAAACGAAGTCCAAATGGTACGAAACTTGACAGGCGGTCTACCGGTAGTAAACCAAGGCCGCATGACAAGTCTCGGTCCAATCCGGAAACGTTTAACACCCGCACACGAAAAGAAGGTAGAAAGGGACACCGGGTGACATAGGAGCGCCAGATTGCAAAACGGACAACGGGGAAAATGCTCGGATGCATGAGACGAACATGTATGCAAATGAAATGCACATGATGACATGATATGCAATGCAAGACACGCAAGCAATGACAATTCAACAACAGCGAATAACTGGACAACACCTGGCACAACGGTCTCGGGGCGTTACATAATGTCTATAGGTAGCTCACTCCATTGTAAAGCAAGTGACAGACCCTCTATGATGGCCGCAAGTTCAGACTCTAAAGCATTGAGGCAATGGTACAGATGACGACAAGCACTGAGGACTATATTACCGTTGTGATCACGCAAGATCATGCCGCTACCAGTAGTACCGTCCGCCGAAACAAAGGAGACATCTGTATTGAAGTCTGTAGAAAGACAAATACTCCATATTTGGGAACAGAAGGAGGCTTTTACTCCGTACTATTTGGGAACAGAGGGAGTATCACCATATGGAGGGAACAGAGGAAGCTTGAAATATGAACATGTCAATGGGAGGGAGTAAGCCCCATGCATGCATGCATGCAACATGCAACACTCACACGTACACATGGACGCACACAACACTCACGCACCCATGCGGCACACAGCACACAACGCAACACACACGCTCACGCTCAAGTGCTCAACCTACTCCCTACGTCCGTGAAAGACTGTACATTTAGAGATTTACACATTAACCAGGGCATAATTAATGCCCAAAAGTAGCAGACTTATGTGTGCATGCGACCATTGAGATAAGAAGATTAAATGAAGGCCGTTGCATGCTGCAATTAAGGATAGACATGTAGCCTATACCTACAGCACAAGTTGGTGCATTAGTGAATCAATATCGATTTAGATTAAAGGCTAAATGCATTGGAAGTGTAGATGCACATCATGTACTACACTCTTTGTTTTATAGCCGATGTACACTCTTTGTTGGAAGACCGAGGGAGGACACATGCATGCACTCACATACACAGCCAGGGCGGTTCGCGCGCAAGGGTTGGACTCGTGTCGCGCCTGCGTAAAGTTTTGTTTAACTGATTTCTTTGCTCTGCCAACTGACAGGTGGGACCCAGAAACCAGGTGACAATTTAACCAGTCAACAAAGTGCCACGTCGACTATCTGGCCGGTCAGTAGGGTGCAATACGGTGCTCTACGATGAGCTAGTGATCGTATAATCGCCGCAAAACTATATATAGTGACTGTAAAGAGCGTGCTGTTACATACATTGACCGCCAGTGTATTTTTCTCGTTTCAAATTAAGCCATATTAATCGGAAAGGACGCAGTATGGACTACTACTACTAGTACTGGTACTACTTTGATGTGTCCCGTCAACTCGCCGAACGAGGAGAAGCTTGCTTACTACGCCTCTCCCTCGCCCATTCACGCGGTGGTTCGCAGGACGAGGAGAGGGTTTTGACTACAGCGCCCTCTCCCTCTCCCTCTCCCTCTCCCTCGCCCTCGCCCTCGCCCTCGCGTTGGACGTGCAGCATCTCAATCGGTGTCAGATTGCCAGAAGCATATTGTACTGTAGTATCATCATTGTTGGACCTTCCGAAGAGGCGAAGAGCCAAGTGCAAGGTTCACACGAGTACGAACTGTTGAACCTCCTGAAGAGGCAAAGAGCCAAGCGCAAAGTTTTATAGGAGTTGTCGTCCTAGTAGGAGTGTACTAAAACTATCACGAACGATGCTACTGTATGATGTCGCCACGTCACGTATATCCAAAGTTGTGCCACCTTTTTTTCTCAAAGAGCGTGTTAGAGCCCGTGCAACAACCACAGAAGTTGCACGTACACATAACACATTTACTAGTAATAAATTCTAAAGGACAAATGCCAGTATGTCACACAAGTTCATCTCCAATTCATGTGATAAATTTGTGCACGACTACTCTACATATATTCACAGCGCTACCGTTCACAATTACCGTACTCCACTTACACGTTATAGATGGGCTACACGTCCTCCTCCAGGTTCCAGTCCCAGGTGTTCTTCATGGATGGCACGATCCATAGCGGTGGGCAACGGGAATCATTTTTGCAGCTTTCTAGTCCGGTTCCACACGATGGAGACTCATCCAAGCTGAAGCGGCATAAATCAGGGATAGCGTGTCCCAGCATGTCGTTCATCCGGTGGTGTGCACTGAAGACACAACCATGCTTCATGAACGGCAGGCCTTCCGTGTCATGCATGGAAGGTGGCATCCGCTTCACAATGGGGTAGTTGTCCCCGGTCAAAAGCGAGTACTCTACAAGAGTGTTCCTCGGCACCCACGTAGCATCACAGGGGTCGAACTCGGCACCGTTCATCTGGTACATGCGACATCCCAGATCTGGACACATGGTGACGTACATAGTCAAGGTCCATGCATAATAATGTTGTGCTCAAATATGGCGGTCAGTAATACTGTGCAGCAAATAGTACTACTCCGGTATAGAGGAAGTAAAATAACCGGCTTATTATATATAGCCACTCTTGGCTACATGGATGAGATAGTAAGAATGGAAAAAAAATGGTGGCAGCTAGTGGGTTCAAGTATTCAAGGGCCTAGCTAGCTATACGCGTCCTCCAAGTTAAAAAGTACTCCTACTAGTACTACAAAGTATACTACTAGTACAACAATGAAAGAGAAGGCGAGAGGGTTAAAAAATGGAATACATGGGTAGATGGTGACAGTCCGATCGTGGAAGATTGTGTGACCATGTTGCACATCAGTGGTACCATGGGTAACGACTGCTAAGATAGTTGATCCCAATATGCCAAAGTCAGCTACAAGGTTCCAGGTTAGACCAAATCGCGGATGCAAATGCACATCCAGGATCGGCGATCTTATTTTGATCGGGGGATGACTGGTCCCTGCAAAATAATGGAGTACCGTTAGGGATGCAAATGCTGGTTTGTGCATTCCATTTGTAATCTTCCGTACCGTAGGATGGCAACCAGATGAAACAAGTCCCCTGGCTTGTCACCGTGAAGATGCGGCCTAGATGGCGCACAGCGTCTTCGAACGTGTAGGGGTACAAATCTGCCGCCGCCAACATGCGCCAACCTCTGCCGTTACTACCTCTTGCATTGATGGCAATCCTTATGTCGAACACCGCGATGAGATAGTAATCGTCGTAGCCGCGCCGCTTTGTCGGCGGGTCCGTAATTGCTATCTTCTTCAATCTCATGTAGGCATCATCATATGTATTCAAGCCTAGCCATTCCGGAAGGCCGATCCCAATGGTGGAGAAGGGGTCTACCGGAACGGCCGCACTGCTGTGGATGTTGTGCAAAATGATGGTGGTATCCGGCTAGAGGTATGCAAGCCAATCTTCATGGCACCGACCCAGACCTATATATAAGACGGTGGGCAGCGGAGAAATTACGGGATGGAAATGGTAATTACTACATGATCAAACTCAATTACTGACCTGCTCATCGGACAAAATCCGACTACCTCTCAATGTCGGCAACTCTAGCGGAGTCAACGTACAACCATGGCCAGGGAGCGGTGGACTGTTCGAAGGATTGTCCCATAGAAGAACCTTCTCCTCGAGGACGCATGGAAGACCAACAAGCATGGCCTTTTCCCAAGCCTGTTTAAGCAGCGTCTTGAAAAAGTTAGTGCAGGAAGCACCGAGTCCTGCGGCAGTGAGGACGTCGGAGCGGCGTGCGATTTCTCCCAGAGGATCGTCGTCCAAGGTCTCCCAGCCCCGACGAGGAGGAGAACTGCCTGGCGAATCCATGGGAGCAGCGGCGAACTGCCTTCTCTTCGGGGGGAGGAGAACTGGCGGGGAGGAGATAAGAGCGTAGTAACTGCAGGGCCTCGTCCCTTCCAACTGTAGATCGTTCCTCAGCGAAGGGGTGAGGCTATTATTTACTACTAGTACTAGCATTATGGAACGTTATGGGATTGCATTATACTGTAAATAATAGCACTAGTAAGAAATTTTTGGCACCAAGTAGTAGTTTTTGGCGTGGATTAAGAAATTTTTGGTATGTTTTTGCTATTTTTTGTACACGCCAACTAGTGTCAAAAAACGTCTTACATTATGTAATGGATGAGTACGTACTCGTACTGTAGCAGTACTAGTACTACTTTTCGCAACTAGTAGTGCGATGTACTGTACTTCTAGTCTAGTCTAGTATAGTGCACCAGTTTTGAACTCTTGAATCTCAGGGCCAAGGAGCTATAGTTGGAAGTGGAGGGTACTACTATTCTCTAGAACCATCGCTGTACTATCAATGCAGGGGAAGTACACCTGCGTAGTGGCCTAGTGGGTACTCTCGGTGCTCTATTCAGCCACTCCTCTCACGTAGCTGGCCTACTCAGCCGCTCCTCTCACGCACACACTAGTAGCCTGTTTATCAGCGACGGTTACTGCGGGGGCAAAACATTTGAGTTATTTGATACAGCGAGACTAGGCTTTTCGCTTCCATTTGTGGAGGTGTAATGGATCTCGTCGAACTTTGTTAGTAGTTCCTTCTTTATGAATGAGATGAAGCAAGGCTTTTGCCTCCGTTTCAAAAAATATATAAACACATCAAGAGGAATTTCTTTTATAGTAGAGCCGATAATGGAGTGAAGTCCATGCATGCAACGCCACAAGCTACAGAGTAGTAGTAGAGCAATTTACGTACAGAGCCATATTGCACAGTTCCCAATGCCCCGCCAGGCTTTTCCGGCTCCTCGGGCTTAATTGGGAGGCACTAGTTTAAATATGCTACTAGCTGACGAGGAAGCTGCAAGCGAGGTGCGGATAGGGCGAGCACGCGAGCCACGGGATGCTGGGAAGGAAAACCCGTTCACGTGGCTAGGCTGTCCAGTGCAGCCAGATTGTGGGGCCGCACGTCCGTTTGACTTCAAAACTCAAACCACCCGTGTAAAATATTGGCTCGCAGCGAAGTGTAGTAGTACTATTTAAAAAAAAGGCCGCCGTGCGTTCGGCCGGGATCGAACCCACAAAACGAGGTATACACTCTCGCGACCACTAGTAGTACTCGTTGGAGTACAACGCAACCTAGAATCGCCTTTTATCGCTAGTAGTATGTTACATTGTTCCTTATAAGAAACCCCTAAGAGCATGGTTAATAGTATAGCCAGCTGTTGGCTATAAGCCAGTGCCATGTCATCTACAGCCCATCTTATAGCCAACATGTACAATAATAGATCAAAAGAGTGTACTACTTTTTTATTATGTGGCCCACTTCTCATTCTCACAAAGTGCCTAGGAGCACGTGCTAGAGTTGGCTCTTCACGAAGAGCCCGCTTACCTTCTCTCTCCTCTTCTCTTTCCTCCAACTAAGCAGAAATATACTAGTTTATTTCTTATAGCTCGCTGACTCAGCTCTATTGTACTTGCTCTAATAATGCAAGAAACCACTAAAATGCCAAGAAACTACTACCACTTGCATACGTGGTAGACTTAAGATAAGACTACATTATCAACCATTGTACATGCTCTTACCAACAAAAATCCTCGAGTGACCTCCTACCTCCGGCCCGTCCACCTAGTCATCCTCGGCCATGGGACGCAGCTACCACCGCCGGCAGAAGGCGAGGTCAAAACCGCCGGTGGTGCGGAGCCCATGTTGCGGCAGCCCGGATGCCAGCTCCGTTCAGCGCTCGCGGCCGCTAGCTAGCCAAGATAGCTCCGTCCATCTGCTTGTCTGCAAGGTTTGCTAGCTAGATTGGCACGGCAGCGCGGTGGCTTGCTTGCGCGCGCCGCGCTAAGGCCAGCCATCTGGCTCGAGCGAAGGCCAGCGCGGCGGCTTGCTCGCTCGTGAGTCATGCTCGGGCCAGCCTGCCAACCCGTGTGGAGGCCAGCGCGGCGTCTGGCCCGTCCAGCGGAGCGGCGGCCAACTCGCTCATCACCGGCGCCACCGACGAACACGCATCAGTATTGTTTGAAGTAATGTTCAGGAAAAATAATGATTTGAGGGGGAATAACAGGATAGAAGGTCAGATGTGGGTCCCTCGTGTCAACGGTCAAACAAAATGTGTTGGTTTAAGCTGCCTCGTCAGCACGGACGTGTGGGCCAACCCTGTCATAAATGGGTTTAAACGAACCTAATCGGTAGGAGTACTTGATAGTAGTTTTTGGCGTGGATTAAGAAATTTTGGGTATGTTTTTGCTATTTTTTGTACAATAGATTCTTCCTAGGGCTGGTTGAAAGTGGTAGTTTTTTGTTAAATACTCTACATATTGTAAGTAGGAGTGAAAGTTAAGCTTTGGAAGCCAATAAGCAAGGCTAGTTACATAGTGCATATGTGTACATGATTGAATGTAAATATCAACCATGAGTGACTAATATCTTGATGGAAAACTCGAAACTATTGAATACTAGGAAAAAAATGCATGGTTGGAAATACTAGCAATGTTCATGTCCGTTGCAACGAATCATAATTAGAATAATACTTATTCACAAACTTGGTACAAAACACTCTAATTTTGATATACATATGTCACTAGAGATATATTATGTATCAATTAGAATATATTCCTTGGGCTGTTTTGGTGAGGTCAGGGAGGGATGTGGTTGGTTTTAAGATACTAATTATGGGTTTTCTGTAAATTGGTAGACAAGTGGGATGTGTAGGAGTACTAGCAAGATCCGTGCATTGCACGGAACATAAAGATGCATTTTTTTTTATAAAACAATTGTTGTGATTGACCCTTGCGGGAGTAATCCCATGTGTAAAAACTAATGATATCTCGAGAAAAATGAGATAACACTACTAGGAAAAGGGCTATAGATAGGATTGACACTAATGGCGTACCAGGGAAGCAGTGCGCCACTACTGTATACTAATGGCGCACCAGTTGGTGATACGCCATTAGTGTGGAAGACACTAATGGCGCACCAGAAAACAGGTGCGCCACTAGTGACAATTTTTTTTTCATTTTTACATACATACTAATGGCGCATCCTACCGAAGTGCGCCATTAGTAGTTCTAACTAGTAATGGCGCACCAGAAAGGGAGTGCGCCAGTACTGAATTTTTTTTATTCTTTTTTTTTGCAAAACTACTAATGGCGCACCGCCTCACAGTGCGCCATTACTAGTTTAAACTACTAATGGCGCACCCTATAGAAGTGCGCCATTAGTATATATTTTGATATCATGAATATTTTTAAATATCATGGGCACTTTTTGATATCATGAATATTTTTAAATTTCATGGGCACTTTTTGAATTCATGAATATTTTTTCAAATTTGATGATATTTTTTCATATTCAATATGATAAAATATTGAATATTCATGAGGACACTCGATCTCGATCCCCCTCCATCTCGATCTTGATTCCCCCTCCATCTCGATCTCGATCCCACCCGCGCCTCCTCCGCCCCCCTACCTAATTCCCCCCGCTGCCCCGACCCACGCCGCCGCCGCCGACCCCCCGCACCCTCCCCCGCTCCACCGCCGCCGACGACCCACCGCACCCTCCCCCGCTCCACCGCCGCCGCCGACCCCCTACACCCTCCCCCGGCCTGCTCCACCGCGGCCGCCGACACCCCGCACCCTCCCCCGCTTTTTGATAATATTTTCAAATAACAAATTTGATGATAATTTCAAATAACAAATTTGATGACATTTTCAATTAAAAATAAAAAACAAATTTGATGATATTAAAAAAACAAATTTGATGATATTTGATGATATATTTTTTTCTAGTCCTCATGAAAATAACAAATTTGATAAAAAAACAAATTATTAGATGCAACAAGAAATAATGAAAAAAAAGAAGTTACTAATGGCGCACCAGAGGAGGGTGCGCCATTGCTATCAGAAAAAAAAGTTACTAATGGCGCACCAGAGAATGGTGCACCATTGCTATGAGTGTTTTTATGGCGCACCCCTCGATGGTGCGCCATTACTAACATTCCCCCCTCTATAGCTGGATACCCGGCCCTTCGCGCGATACCTCCTTCCCTCTCCCTCGCCAGATCCCCTTCCATCCCTCGCCACACCCGCTCCGGCTCCCCCGCGCCGCCGCCCCCGCTCCCCCGCGCCACCGCCCCCGTGCCCCCGACCCACGAAGCACGTGGCCGCCGGCATCCCCACGACCAACCGAGGCGCCCAGGAGGACCGCCGTCGTCTTCCTCTTCGACTACGAGGACCCGGACGAGCTCGGACGCCCTCGAGCCACCCCTTCGACACCGCCGCCGACCCCGACCCCTCCGGCGACTGGCCACGCCCACCCAGGTACCTCTCCTCCTTCCTCCCTCTCCACCCTTCCTCCCCATTCCCTCCCTCCCTAGTTCTTCTTGCTATATGGATTAGAACATATGGAGCATTACTATTGCTATATGGAGCATTACTATTGTTCTTCTCTGAATCATTACCATTCCCTCCCTCCCTAGTTCTTCCTCCCCATTAATTTGCAGGATCAGAACAAGTTTGTAACAGGATGCTCTACAATGTTGATTAGGTGCATTACTATTGCTATATGGAGCAGCAATTTACTATTGCTATATGCTCTAGTTTGTATCAATGTGATTGTATTTTTTCTTGTCATCAAGTTCAGTTGATGTTTATTTAAATATAGCTTATATGATCAGCCACTCTATGTATGATTGTGGCTTGAAGGTTCTGGAAGAACGTTTTTCCTTCAAATTCTATCTGGTGGCATTGTCCTAGACTCCCTAGTTGTGTTGTTAATTGTGCTTCTATTATAAGACTTGGGAGTTACTCACTGTACTAGAACTCTGTAGGTTGAATTACTGACATTATGAGAATGTAAGCACCTATTATTGCTACTGATATCATTGGCTCATTGCTGCCTTTGTGCAATGCAGAACTGTTAAGAGTGATTTGGAGGATTCAAGATTCTGTGAAGCTCTTTTGACATTTAAAACTCAGAACTGAAGGTACTAAATAAACTCAAAAGCATTGATGATAACTCTTGTTGCCTAGAACAAAGGTAGTTTACATATTGCATTGCTGGTGTTTGTTTATGTTCAGAGTTTAAGCATGTGTAGTGTAGTGTAGTGAGCTTGTTCTAGTGTAGTGAGGTCTGAACCATTGCATGATGTAGTGTAGTGTAGTGAGCTCTGAACCATGTTTAGTGTTGAGTACTTCAAGTTCACTGAACCTATTCATTTTTGTGAACTTAGTGAACATGATAAGGCAAGCCAGATGCTCTATTTTTAATTAACAGTAATCCATGATCAGCAACAGTTTCTTTCACTAATTTTCAGTTAATAGCAATCCATGATTTGTTTTCAGCTAAAACTATTCATGATTTTTTGTTGGGTGACCTATTAGGTCTGGAATGGAAGCTCACATAAGTTGAGCTGATTTTTGTCCATATGAAAGCAGAGGACCATATGGTCTGTGGCCTTTTCATCCATATGAAAGTAGAGGCACATTGTGGTGCTAGTTTGCTGGGTTTTGTCTCCGACCATCGTGTCGTGATGATTTTGCAGGTACCCCAAGAGGCCCTTGAGTTTGCCGGAATGTCGATTAACTTCCGTTCTGGAAAATTCGGGTACTCCATATGTCTTATTTTCAGCAAAGGTCATGCTGAAATTTTCCGTGAATTTTAGCATGACTTTGCTAAAAATCGGACATATGGGGTACTTGCTACTAATGCATGGGCCAGGGTATCTTAGTACTTAATTAAGTAGGATCAACTGCCCCGCCATTCTTGCTGCATTAAACCATAGGTGGCAATAGATCCAAGTGATTAGGCCCAACTTAGAATTCTCGTTAGCATCGATAAACCCTAGATGATAAACCCAACATAGGTGGCAATAGAGCCAAGTGATTAGTGCCAAGTGATTAGGCCCAACCTAGGGTGCCTCGGCATCGATAAACCCTAAATGATGAAAACTTAACTTGGCTTCTATAGGGTGCCTCGATGTCGATGAGAACCTAAATGATGTACGCTTAGGCTTTTAGGGTGCCTCGGCGTCGACAAAACCTAAATGATGAAAGCTTAGGCTTTTAGGGTGCCTCGACGTCGACAAACCCTAAATGATAAAACCTTGGCTTTTAGGGTGCCTCGGTGTCGATAAGAACCTAAATGATGAAAGCTTAGGCTTTTAGGGTGCCTCGGCGTCGACAAACCCTAAATGATAAAAGCTTAGCTCTTAGGATGCCTCGGTGTTGACAAACCCTAAATGATGTATTTTTGAATTATGAACGTAGGATATGTCGTCATCATCATCGAACGACGAAAGTCTCCCGGCGGAGTGCGGCTGGTGCCACGACGATCGAGGTCTATGCGACATGCCTCACCTGGACGATGATCGGTGCTTCAGCATTAAGCTCGAGGAGACCTTCGAAGTTGAAACGTTACACAACGACGACAAGTGTTATTTTCATAATTAAGCATGACTTCAACTATTTCAACGTGTAATTTTCATCTTTTACAATTCGAGTATAGCTTATCCCATGCCATGCAAGACGCTATGTCTTGGAGAGGATGGATTTTGAAGACCATGAAATTTCTGAAGCAAAGAAAATTCACCTAAGGACTCATCACGATGTGTACTTTGAAGTAAATCTATATAATTCTGAGAGCGTAACCCATTTTGGTTGCAAAAATTGGGAAGCATTTTGCAAGATGTATGGTTTTGATGAGGGTATGCTTATCACCATGGATCTTGGTAATCCTGACATCAACCAAGACAATATGGACATTTGGGTCCTTGTTGATACGCCTCCAGTTCTACCGCTATGTGAGTTTCTCAAACATAGTTATTAGCTAATTTATATTGTTTATTTCAAAATAGTAGACAACTTATTTCCATTGACAGCTTATTTTTATTGTTCAAAGAATGTGCGGGAGATGGTAGAGAAAACCCACTACACCGATGGCTCCGAATTAACAACTTACAAGGAGAAAAATCATCTGGTCGGATTTTGTACTGACATTGAGAATTACACTATCCACAATCAAACTCCTGAACATTATGGTAAATACGTGCCACTAGTGCATGTGTTCAACTAAGGTAACTACCATGGAGATACCCTGGTAAGATTTTTACTATTACGACCTCCGTGCATCTTTTGCATACTTCTAAAACTAGTACATCATTGCTAACTATGAAGTTATTACTATGTTTTTCAACAGATAATCCTAGAGAATTGTGTGCCTCATATGATGTATCTGAAAGGTAGTTTTAATGTTTTGAACATACAGCCAGGTCGTCCTACGAATCTCAACTGTCCATACGAGATTTCTAAAAGAAGTGGAGACATGAAAATCAAAGGATGGAAAAAATGTATGGACAGTCGTAAGGAGCTTCTTGGAAGCAAAAGGAAGCGAAGCGCAAGAATTGGAGACAGGATGTTCTCCATTCTCCATAATGGAGAGTCAGGGTCTATATTGTTTTATGCTATTTTAGCTTAAATAGGGTATTTAGGTCCTGCCTAATACTGATGATCATGTGCTAAGAACAATTAAGTAGGGTTGGTTCGATGACTATCAAGATGATGATCGTATGACTTGTTATGAATAACAAGTAGAAGTTGTATGATCATGATTAGTAGGACTTGTTAGGATTAGTATTACTTCCAACAAACTCGATACTCGCGGTCTCGAGACTTGTAATGTTTTATCTTTTTTCGGTCTTTTGAATTTGGAGACTAATATGATGAATTGTATTCGGAGACTAATCTTTTATTGTATTCGATGAATCTGCTGTTGCTGTGTGCTACTGTCTATATTCTGTCAAATAATATATTTTGTAACATGTGCAAAAATCAAAAAAGTAAAAAATAAATAAAACCTAATATTCATACTAATGGCGCATCACTAAAGAGTGCGCCATTAGTATGCCAAGTATACTTATGGCGCATCCATCCGCAGTGCGCCATTAGTGTGCCAAAGCACATGGTTAAATATGTCCCCTGGGAGGCACACTAATGGCGCATGGTGTTATATACTAATGGCGCACTGGATGGTGCGCCATTAGTATACCAGATACTAATGGCGCACAAGTGGTGCGCCATTAGTAAAAATTACTAGTGGCGTGCTACTAATGGCGCACCAGTGATGCGCCATTAGTAGGCAAAACTGGTGCGCCATTAGTAGGCCTTTTCCTAGTAGTGTAAGGTGAAGAGGAGTGGGGTGTGGTGGTGGTTGGTGGTCGGACTGAGCGGAAGCATGGGGATTGATGACGCCGGCAGCGGCCACCAGGCCAGTTTGTTCCAGAGGCTTCCTTTCTTAATTGCTCAACAATGAGGTTTGTTGGAGATAAGGATGAACGAGGGAAGGCCTTGTCTGCAAATGTGGAGAGGGGTGTGGGTATCTTTTAGTTTAATTTCCATCCGTTAGATATAGATCGGACGGTCTATATTGCAAGATGGCACACGTACCATCATCACCAACTCGGTTTTTTATAAGAGAAGAAATATAAGTATGGAGATACAAACGTATTATCGATACTTGCTTCCATAAACTAGCATCTACATTCTATTCAACACCTCGGCATGTGGGTCCTTAGCACAATGACTTCTCGATTGTGTAAAACAAAGATTTTCCCGTCGCCGACAAGGAGGGGGTGATGGCGGCGCGCTTTTTGGCTTGCTCTAGTCCTAGTAGTCATACTAGGTGGTCTAAGCACGTGTAGATTTATTCTTTTTCACGTCTCATGTTCGTCGTACTGCCACGACTGTTGATGAATAGACGGTAAGTTATTCACGGGGAAACCCTTGTTGAGCGTGTTTGCGAGAGAGAGAGAGAGAGAGAGAGAGAGAGAGAGAGACAGTGTGCGTGTGTGATATGTTAGAGACTGAGGCAATGATAACAAATTCTTTGTGTCTATGTGTGTGGAGGATAGAGAGAGAGACATGTACATGGGGCTTTGTGTTGTGTAACGTGGAGACACATATACATAATTAGAGAGTGAGTGTGTGAGATACACATGCGGACATGAGGAGAGATGAGGATCCAGATAAATGGGTGTTTGTGCGTGTCTGTGTGTGTTTGTGCACGCGTTTGTGTGTGAGAGGGAGAGAGTGTATGTGGAGTAGAGAGACCACTGATGATGTAAACCTAGTATAAGGGAAGGGGGAATGGTGTGACATGTGTAGTAGCGAGATAGCATGGGTGCAGGCGGGGGAGAAGACTATTTGGAAGAGACATCGAGTGTGTGTGTGGGAGAGGGGTGTGAGAGCGAGAGAAAGAGAGAGCTAGCGACAGAGAGAGAGGAAGAGAGGGGGTGAGAGGGGTCGTTTTTGTCCATAAATGGCGTATAGATAGGGAGACAATGTTGATGTTGTCCGAAATTGGCCTATGAACGGAGACGCAAGGGAAGCGAGTCATCGTGTGTGTGATAGGGACTTCATGAGAGATCTAGAATAGATGGTGTAGAGAACAATGTGCGAAATCGAGAACGATTATACATTAGGGAGCTATGCAAAGAGTCACGACATATATGTATACAGGGAAGGAGCTGGGGCGGGTCCGCATGTGGGGAGATAGAAAGAGGAGAGTGGTGCACAAGGAGACAAAGTGTGCTTGTTTTGCAGTGGGGGTGGTGTGTGAGGTGAGTGCGCGAGAACCACATAACTAGGGAGATAGACGTTTGGGGCGACGTTTTGTGTGTATGGGAAATATACACTCTACATAGTGTGTGTGCTTGGGTAAGAGAGATAGCGGGAGACCTAGAGAGTGAGGGAAGAGATGTGTGCATGCCCGAGAGACAAAGTGATAGAGACCTATGTTGGGGTCCGGACTTTACAAGAGAGAGGGGTGTTAATGTGCTCGTGTGTTGGTGTTTGGGGGAGAGAACGACTTCTCTATGTGTGTGTGTGTGTGGTGGTGGGGGGTTGACTTCAGATAAAGAGTGAGGTGTCTATATTTGAGGGATTTTAGCGTAATTGAGATATTGTGCACTCATGGTTCATCAATTTGTTTCACAGTTTATACTATGAGATAACGATACTTTCGAACATGCGTGATATACCTTGATGTACCAGAATTACAAACCTAAGATTGGAATTTAGGAATTCGACTCCATCATTAGCTTTTGTAATTCATTTAAACGGAGGTACATTTTTTAAGCCGGGATTTCGTGATTTCAAATTCATATATCAAACCTAGAGATATACACATACGGGCATGTTCGAACTTTATAGTCATCCACTTTATTCATACACATACACATTTTTGCTTTTGTCATCATATTTAGGATAAACACATTTGGAATTTCATTTGAATTGGACCGTATGATGGTATTTGATTGTAGTAGCTCAATGATCCATATTTGAATTGAATGGACAATCTAAGTTTCGAGTTGGAGACATTGATTTTCAAAACTTGCACATTTTTTGCGTGCAAAACAAACAAATTGTCGGCCATGATATCATAGTCGGCCGTACGAGAGCAGAATACTTATAATTTTAGGCGCCAAAAGCTTTCAAACTTCCCACTCACATTGAAATATCACACGCCCGAAAGTTTAGCCCTGCGATATTCCATTTTACCCCTGCCACATGAATGGAAAAGGGTTGCTTTGGTAACTCCAGTGTTTTCCCCTCTTTGCCCCCAACATTCTTCCCAGAGCCCCTCCCTAACCCCCCAACCACGGCAAGCCACCGAATCTAGTCCTCCGCCGCAGCGGTGGACCTCAGACCCCGCCGGATCTACCTTCCGCACCTTGGAACCCCCAACTACCAACTCACTACTTCACCGGAGCCGCTTCAGCGACTGGCTTGTCCACCACTCTAGATCTCCTTGACCGCCATGATGGTCCACCGCACCGGATCTGCTTAACCGGCGCCCTCGTCCACCACAGCGTAGGCCCTTCACTGACTGCCTCATCCGCCCCTTCGCTGGCCCTTCATACAAGCCCTCGTCCGCCGCAATAGGTCCACCTCACCGAAAGCACTGTACAACGCGCCCGCCGAAGCCTTCGCACACTGCACCGGACCTGCTCCACGGATGCCATATTCAACTCCACCACCCTACTTTACGGACGCCGCAGCCTCATCAGGTTATTTCGATTTGTACTCCTTCGGTTTTTCTCTTTATCGTGCAACTGTTCACTTACAACAGATGAGCTTTCTTGTATGTCGACAGGCGCCGCAACCGTAGCACCGGAGTTGCTTCAGCGACGGCGACAGCCGGCCCAAACTCAACCGCAACACGAGCACCATCGACGATCCTTAGCTATCAAGTATGACAACGATACCCGTCGGTGTCAAAACCGGCGGATCTCGGGTAGGGGGTCCCGAACTGTGCGTCTAGGATCGATGGTAACAGGAGGCAAGGGACACGTAGTTTTACCCAGGTTCGGGCCCTCTTGATGGAGGTCCCTACGTCCTGCTTGATTAATATGTCCTGCTTGATTAATATTGATGATATGGGTAGTACAAGAATTGATCTACCACGAGATCGGAGAGGCTAAACCCTAGAAGCTAGCCTATGGTATGATTGTTGTTGTCTATGTTGTCTCTTCTATCGACTAGCCTGGCCCTGGTTTATATAATGCACCAGAGGCCTAGGTTAACAAGAGTCCAGCCGAATACGCCGGTGGGGAGAAGTCCTTGTCTTGATCGCCAAGTCTTTGTGGAATCTTCCTTGTATGCGGCAGCTGTCCGAACTGGCCCATGAGTATGTGGCCATGGGGGTCCTCAGCCCAATCCAACTGATCGGGAGACGATGTGATGAGAACCCCCTAGTCCAGGACATCCGTCAGTAGCCCCCTGAACCAGTCTTCAAGTTAGGGACGCTCTCTTGATTCTTTCGAACTGTTTTCTTCATCTTCGGTTGATGGTCTTGAAAACTGGTTCAACAAATCTTCTCATCTTCGATCTTGAGGACCGCCGAAACGCATTCGGCGAGTTTACACGTCGGGTATCCGAGGAGACCCTTTAAGTTTCCGGCCTTTATCAATGCCTTATTATTTTATGCCACACCTCGGGTTTGAAGTTGTTCCCGGGAGGCAGTGTCCTCTTGCGTCCGAGCTCCAACGCCGAACTGCATTCGAGTTAATCTTTTGCGGCCGAGCACCAATGCCGGACCGCTTCCGAGCTCCAACGCCGGAATGTATCCGAGCTCCAACGCCGGACTATGTCCAAGCTCCAACGCCGGACTGTATCCGAGCTCCAACGCCGACTATGTCCAAGCTCCAACGCCGGACTGTATCCGAGCTCCAACGCCGGACAGTGTCAGCTCCAACGCCGGACTATATCCGAGCTCCAACGCCGGACAGTGTCCCAGCTCCAACGCCGGACCATATCCGAGGTGTCATATTACCTTGGTTCAAAAAAAGTTGAAGGAGTTTAGCCGAGATTAATGCCGGAAATGCCCTCTATGGAGCCAGCCACTAGCGCCCGAGCTTTATGCCGGACTGCTTCCGAGGTGGTGCACCACCCTGACTGTGGGCTGATTTTTTGTCAATATTTTTTATTATTGCAATTTATTCTCTGCCGAGATATATGGCCAGTAGCCCTCAAGGTGTGTATCGGTCTAAAACCCGAGATGCACCTGAAGGATGACGTAAGACCGCTGATCCCAGTAGCCGCTGAGAGCTCAGGTTGATTTGCAAAATCGGCCTGAGGATCAAGTCCTAGCTCGCCAGAATACTTCGGGACACAGGCGGCGTTCTTAGTCCTCGAGACTGAGGTTGGGTGTGGCCGACTACCTGAGGATCAAAATCTCCTCGGCAACTGTATTGCACTTAAAATTTTCTGCATTGAACAGGCAATGCAGTAGCCCCCGAGACACTGGTCGGGTGGCAACACCAGATCAGGGGATCGATGTGCCCCATTAATATTTGTAAATAATAAGGCCGAAGCCCAGTAGCCCCCGAGCCTTAATGCGGGCACGGGTGGTCGAATTAAGGATCGATATCCATAGTAAAATCAAAAATTATGTGTAATGACTCTATGTATCCAAGTACTTTACGTCATTAATGCTCGGATCTGCATTGTACAAAACTTTGTTGACCGACCATCGGCTTCCACCTCCTCGGCCAGTAGCCGAGGAGTGTTTGTCCTACTTTATAAAGCCTTTATAGGGCAAAGATTTACAACAAACAAGGCAATCTGGCCATACGGTTTTATAAACAAAGCTACACAGAGAGTTATATTACTGTTTAATAGAAGAAATGTCTTCCAAAGAAAATAGTCCCGCTATCGGTTCCTTTCTTTGGGTTGTCATGCTAAGCATGATCATTAAACCTCAGCTCTAATGTAAGAGCAAAATATTGAGAATTTAGTTTGGGAGGCCAGTTAATAGCCCCCGGTAGTGTTCTAGCGACAGTCGGGGTCAAGCCGTAAACACTTCGGCCAATGTTATGAACGGCCCATCATTTAACATAGTCATCGGATCGCTGACCAGTTTACGCTTATTGTGAAAGTCAGTTTTCGGCTTTCTCCACTGAGGTGCTTAACCATGTGAGCTGGAAGCACAATCGCAGTGGTTCTCCCTTTGCACGCCTAGCCGAACAAAACGGAACGTAGGAAGCAAGTGCAGGAGCCGGGCAACCCAACTATTGACCGAAGACACAATTCGAAACCGATGCATATATAGCAATATCTGAGAATGTTTTTGCCGAATCCCTAAAGGTGTCCGGCGTTGCACTGCGAGACTAATGCTGGAAAAGCACAAATAGTTTAAAAGTGCCAAAAATCTTGGAAAACCAAGAAACGTCAGTAAAAACATGACATCCGAACAATATCAAGTGTTCGGTGCCAATCCGAAAGTTGGTCTTAGAAAAAAGAAGTGCTTCCAGCCGTGCTTTAACATGATACATCCTATCTCAAGACTTCGAGCGGGTCAGCCTATGGCTTCAACCTCCTATCCCGAGGGCGGAGTACTTCTCATCAGGCCAGTTTAGCAAACTAAACTCTAGCGGCTTTGAGAGAGAAATTAGGCTCCCCGGGTAGTGACCGCACAGTGATAAATAATAATAATAAAACTTTGCAACGACTAAGAAGAAGAACACTTATTATAAAATGGCTCAAATAAACTTAAGAGCCCCCAAGTGACTTGGGTAGAAGAATGATTGCATGTACCAAAGTACTTATATCATATCTATGTTCAACCGAACTTTAAACGTGTCTTAACCGACCGTCAGCTTCTCCCTCTTCAGTCAAGGACCGAAAAGTGTTATGTACTCCATCGGTCGAAAATATCGACGGTGTTTCCAATAACCAGGCAATCAGGCCATAAGGTTGTAACAGACAAAGCACGCTCAGGGAACTTATGCTATATTACTGTGAAGTGTAAGAAGCATCTTCGAAGAAAATAGTACCCCCACCGATACCTTTCTTCGGTGCTCATTGTTATTATGAGACTTGTGCAATAGATTTTTTGTACTCATGAGTTCCGTTGTGTGCCGACCATCATTGAAAACTATAAGAGCGCTAGCTTTCGGCTTCACCCAGTCTGAGGTCCGGCTCAGGCGACCCGATCGTGACAATCGCAGAGGTGCTCCCTTTACTCCCTAGCCGAACAATCGGGAACGTAGGGGTAAACACAGGAGCGAGGCAACCCAGCTTGCAAATCGCTTAAGTCAATATGGTGCATATTGTGGTGTAATACACGAACAAGGAACGAAGCCGTATAAGTATAATCATATGCAAGTGGAAAAGCTTCATGAAAGAAGCCCCCAAATGAATTGGGTATTTGAATTTATGTATTTTTTACAAGCGACTTTTTCCCAAAAAAGTATAATGCTTGGTCGAACCGAACACAAGTTAAAAATTAAAACTTTGAGCATGAAAGTGACTCAGCTGGTTAATGTGTTCGGCATTGATGACGCGGTCCGAGCTTGATGCGGGACAAGGTTCCATCCCCCAAGCCGGTCCCGAGGTGGCGGAGCGGAGAGCTTGACACGCCGAAGTGGTGACATAGCACGGTCGATGCAGAGCGACAGAGTGACGCCGAAGTCCCCGGATCATTTTCCTGGGCACAAAAAGTAGTGCAAACCGGAGATAATAGTAATAATAATAATTAAAAAAAATGGTTGCATAATAAATAATTTATGCAAAGTGATAAATAAAAGAAATATGGCCTGGCGCCGAAGCCAATGTCGATGCAGGGCGTAGGCGTGATGCGGTAAAGGCATGGCAAAGCCTGAATTCACAGGTCGTTCCGAGTTCCGGATGCGGCGTTCGCCGAACTATGTACGGAAACTGACCGAACCACCACGCGATCGTCATTAATGCGCCCATCATTTGATAGACCTGTGTACATATCATGGACAAACCAGTGTAATAATTCCTTGGGAAAAATGAACCCAAACAAGCAAAAAATACTGGGATTAATAGCACCTGGTTTATTTGTTGTAGCAATCCGAAGGAAGGTGATTCCCAAAATTGGGACTCGCTCCGCACACCCATTGCCTGATGGGCGATAAAACGACGGCATGGCAATGCTGGTAAAGGTTGACTCGCCGAGGAAAAGCCTTCGACCCAGCTAACGTGACGGAGCTGGTCGGCTAGTGACGCCGAAGTGTCCGGAGTACGTTGATGAAGAGATGGCGAAGCCCCCGATCCAGCCAAGATGTCGAAGCCTCGACGTCAGCTGATGAGTCGAAGTAGGTCGGCGTGATGGACACCAGCTTGAAGAAGCAATAGTGCGGCCCTGTCGATGCAGGTCGTGACGTGGTCGATGCCGGCTTGATGAAGCAACCGTGCGGCGATGCCGGTATGCCCGCTACGTGTAATCCGTGGGGCGGCGATGTTGGTGATGATTTATCCTTCGCGATGCCGGACTCTTGTTCGGCTTGCCGAGATGATGATCCGAAGAAGTTGAGCTCGGCTCAACAAAGTGACGCCGCGTCTAGCGCAGGTCGGCAGCCGTGGAGTAATATTGCTGGACTATTTTGACACCAACATGATGTCGAAGATCATGTTCGAAAGATCTTAAAGTTAGTGGGATGTGTTCGGGAACAAAACACAATACCCCATACAAAACTTCCTTCAAAAGGGATGTCCGAAATCCCGTTCATAAAAAGACGAACTCGGGTCGGATTCGTTTTTGCGCAGAAAGCAGATCCGAAAAGTGATGCACTAATCGGAAGGTTTCCGGAGTTTGGACGGTCGGATCGAGCTGAAATTTTGATAGGTGGTAGATATAGGAATTCCACAGCCGTTCAACGGTATAATCTTCCAAAGGATGTCCGAGCTAGAAGCTGGACACCACGCCCTAAACTCATCCAGATTCCCGTCCAGATTTGGCAGGGCTCCGGTATATCGTGGATTGCCAGAGATTCCTCCATTGGAACTCGACAAAATTTTCCAGGGTTGTTGTAGACTCAATTCCGCACAATTCCACCAAAGCGATCGTCAAAGCAATACTCGAGGAGGTGGTGGCGGCATATACGAGTTCGCTGTCCAGAAAAACAGCACGGTCGCTTGAGGGCAATGTTGACGTTGAGCCCCCGAGCTCCATAGATGATTCCTCCGTGATCTTGATAGAGATCGGAGTTGATGTTTGATGAAGGCCCTCGTCCGAACATGGTGATCCGAACACGGGGCGCAATTATTGGTCGAACTAAGGTGACCAGTTGAACTGGTGACGAAGACGCCGAAGTCGCAGTTGATCTGCAGGCGAGCCATCGATCGTCCTTTTGTCGATCACACAGCGGAACTCTCAATGAAAGCACCAATGCCGGTGTCAAAACCGGTGGATCTCGGGTAGGGGGTCCCGAACTGTGCGTCTAGGATCGATGGTAACAGGAGGCAAGGGACACGAAGTTTTACCTAGGTTCGGGCCCTCTTGATGGAGGTAAAACCCTACGTCCTGCTTGATTAATATTGATGATATGGGTAGTACAAGAGTTGATCTACCACGAGATCAGAGAGGCTAAACCCTAGAAGCTAGCCTATGGTATGATTGTTGTTGTCTATGTTGTCTCTTCTATCGACTAGCCTGGCCCTGGTTTATATAATGCACCAGAGGCCTAGGTTAACAAGAGTCCTAGCCGAATACGCCGGTGGGGAGAAGTCCTTGTCTTGATCGCCAAGTCTTTGTGGAATCTTCCTTGTATGCGGCAGCTGTCCGAACTGGCCCATGAGTATGCGACCATGGGGGTCCTCGGCCCAATCCAACTGATCGGGAGACGATGTGATGAGTACCCCCTAGTCCAGGACATCGTCAGTAGCCCCCTGAACCAGTCTTCAAGTTAGGGACGCTCCTCGATTCTTTCAAACTGTTCTTTATCTTCGGTTGATGGTCTTGAAAACTGGATCAACAAATATTCTCATCTTTGATCTTGAGGACCGCCGAAATGCATTCGGCGAGTTTACACGTCGGGTATCCGAGGAGCCCCTTTAAGTTTCCGGCCTTTATCAATGCCTTATTATTTTATGCCACACCTCGGGTTTGAAGTTGTTCCCGGGAGGCAGTGTGCTCTTGCGTCCGAGCTCCAACGCCGAACTGCATTCGAGGTATCTTTTGCGGCCGAGCACCAATGCCGGACCGCTTCCGAGCTCCAACGCCGGAATGTATCCGAGCTCCAACGCCGGACTATGTCCAAGCTCCAACGCCGGACTGTATCCGAGCTCCAACGCCAGACAGTGTCCCAGCTCCAACGCTGGACTATATCCGAGCTCCAACGCCGGACAGTGTCCCAGCTCCAACGCCGGACCATATCCGAGGTGTCATATCACCTTGGTTCAAAAAAAGTTGAAGGAGTTTAGCCGAGCTTAATGCCGGAAATGCCCTCTATGGAGCCAGCCACTAGCGCCCGAGCTTTATGCCGGACTGCTTCCGAGGTGGTGCACCACCCTGACTGTGGGCTGATTTTTTGTCAATATTTTTTATTATTGCAATTTATTCTCTGCCGAGATATATGGCCAGTAGCCCTCAAGGTGTGTATCGGTCTAAAACCCGAGATGCACCTGAAGGATGACGTAAGACCGTTGATCCCAGTAGCCGCTGAGGCTCAGGTTGATTTGCAAAATCGGCCTGAGGATCAAGTCCTAGCTCGCCAGAATACTTCGGGACACAAAAAGTGGCGTGCTTAGTCCTCGAGACTCGGGTTGGGTGCGGCCAACCAACCTGAGGATCAAAATCTCCTCGGCAACTGTATTGCACTTAAAATTTTCTGCATTGAACAGGCAATGCAGTAGCCCCCGAGACACTGGTCGGGTGGCAACACCAGATCAGGGGATCGATGTGCCCCTTTAATATTTGTAAATAATAAGGCCGAAGCCCAGTAGCCCCCGAGCCTTAATGCGGGCACGGGTGGTCGAATTAAGGATCGATATCCATAGTAAAATCAAAAATTATGTGTAATGACTCTATGTATCCAAGTACTTTACGTCATTAATGCTCGGATCTGCATTGTACAAAACTTTGTTGACCGACCATCGGCTTCCACCTCCTCGGCCAGTAGCCGAGGAGTGTTTGTCCTACTTTATAAAGCCTTTATGATGGCAAAGATTTACAACAAACAAGGCAATCTGGCCATACGGTTTTATAAACAAAGCTACGCAGAGAGTTATATTACTGTTTAACAGAAGAAATGTCTTCCAAAGAAAATAGTCCCGCTATCGGTTCCTCCGTTTCAAAAAATATATAAACACATCAAGAGGAATTTCTTTTATAGTAGAGCCGATAATGGAGTGAAGTCCATGCATGCAACGCCACAAGCTACAGAGTAGTAGTAGAGCAATTTACGTACAGAGCCATATTGCACAGTTCCCAATGCCCCGCCAGGCTTTTCCGGCTCCTCGGGCTTAATTGGGAGGCGCTAGTTTAAATATGCTACTAGCTGACGAGGAAGCTGCAAGCGAGGTGCGGATAGGGCGAGCACGCGAGCCACGGGATGCTGGGAAGGAAAACCCGTTCACGTGGCTAGGCTGTCCAGTGCAGCCAGATTGTGGGGCCGCACGTCCGTTTGACTTCAAAACTCAAACCACCCGTGTAAAATATTGGCTCGCAGCGAAGTGTAGTAGTACTATTTAAAAAAAAGGCCGCCGTGCGTTCGGCCGGGATCGAACCCACAAAACGAGGTATACACTCTCGCGACCACTAGTAGTACTCGTTGGAGTACAACGCAACCTAGAATCGCCTTTTATCGCTAGTATAAACACAGGAGCGAGGCAACCCAGCTTGCAAATCGCTTAAGTCAATATGGTGCATATTGTGGTGTAATACACGAACAAGGAACGAAGCCGTACAAGTATAATCATATGCAAGTGGAAAAGCTTCATGAAAGAAGCCCCCAAATGAATTGGGTATTTGAATTTATGTGTCACAAACAAAGTTTGGGCAAGGAAATTTTTTACAAGCGACTTTTTCCCAAAAAAGTATAATGCTTGGTCGAACCGAACACAAGTTAAAAATTAAAATTTGAGCATGAAAGTGACTCAGCTGGTTAATGTGTTCGGCATTGATGACGCGGTCCGAGCTTGATGCGGGACAAGGTTCCATCCCCCAAGCCGGTCCCGAGGTGGCGGAGCGGAGAGCTCGACACGCCGAAGTGGTGACATAGCACGGTCGATGCAGACCGACAGAGTGACGTCGAAGTCCCCGGATCATTTTCCTGGGCACAAAAGTAGTGCAAACCGGAGATAATAGTAATAATAATAATTAAAAAAATCGTTGCATAATAAATAATTTATGCAAAGTGAGAAATAAAAGAAATATGGCCTGGCGCCGAAGCCAATGTCGATGCAGGGCGTAGGCGTGATGCGGTAAAGGCGTGGGAAAGCCTGAATTCATAGGTCGGTCCGAGTTCCGGATGCGGCGTTCGCCGGACTATGTACGGAAACTGACCGAACCACCACGCGATCGTAGTTAATGCGCCCATCATTTGATAGACCTGTGTACATATCATGGACAAACTAGTGTAATAATTCTTTGGGAAAAATGAACCCAAACAAGCAAAAAATACTGGGATTAATAGCACCTGGTTTATTTGTTGTAGCAATCCGAAGGAAGGTGATTCCCAAAATTGGGACTCGCTCCGCACACCCATTGCCTGATGGGCGATAAAAAGACGGCATGGCAATGCTGGTAAAGGTTGACTCGCCGAGGAAAAGCCTTCGGCCCTGCTAACGTGACGGAGCTGGTCGGCTAGTGACGCCGAAGTGTCCGGAGTAGTTTGATGAAGAGATGGCGAAGCCCCCGGTCCAGATGAGATGTCGAAGCCTCGACGTCAGCTGATGAGTCGAAGTAGGTCGGCGTGATGCACACCAGCTTGAAGAAGCAATAGTGCGGCCCTGTCGATGCAGGTCGTGACGTGGTCGATGCCGGCTTGATGAAGCGACCGTGCGGCGATGCCGGTATGCCCGCTACGTGTAATCCGTGGGGCGGCGATGTTGGTGATGATTTATCCTTCGCGATGCCGGACTCTTGTTCGGCTTGCCGAGATGATGATCCGAAGAAGTTGAGCTCGGCTCAACAAAGTGACGCCGCGTCTAGCGCAGGTCGGCAGCCATGGAGTAATATTGCCGGACTATTTTGACACCAACATGATATCGAAGATCATGTTCAAAAGATCTTAAAGTTAGTGGGATGTGTTCGGGAACAAAACACAATACCCCATACAAAACTTCCTTCAAAAGGGAAGTCCAAAATCCCGTTCATAAAAAAGACGAACTCGGGTCGGATTCATTTTCGCGCAGAAAGCAGATCCGAAAAGTGATGCACTAATCGGAAGGTTCCCGGAGTTTGGACGGTCGGATCGAGCTGAAATTTTGAGAGGTGGTAGATATAGGAATTCCGCAGCCGTTCAACGGTAGAATCTTCCAAAGGATGTCCGAGCTAGAAGCTGGACACCACGCCCTAAACTCATCCAGATTCCCGTTCAGATTTGACAGGGCTCCGGTATATCGTGGATTGCCAGAGATTCCTCCATCGGAACTCGACAAAATTTTCCAGGGTTGTTGTAGACTCAATTCCGCACAATTCCACCAAAGCGATCGTCAAAGCGATACTCGAGGAGGTGGTGGCGGCAGATACGAATTCGCTGTCCAGAAAAACAGCACGGTCGCTTGAGGGCAATGTTGACGTTGAGCCCCCGAGCTCCATAGATGATTCCTCCGTGATCTTGATAGAGATTGGATTTGATGTTTGATGAAGGCCCTCGTCCGAACATGGTAATCCGAACAAGGGGCACAATTCTTGGTCGAACTAAGGTGACCAGTCGAACTGGTGACGAAGACGCCGAAGTCGCAGTTGATCTGCAGGCGAGCCATCGATCGTCCTTTTGTTGATCACACAGCGGAACTCTCAATGAAAGCACCAATGCCGGTGTCAAAACCGGTGGATCTCGGGTAGGGGGTCCCGAACTGTGCGTCTAGGATCGATGGTAACAGGAGGCAAGGGACACGAAGTTTTACCCAGGTTCGGGCCCTCTTGATGGAGGTAAAACCCTACGTCCTGCTTGATTAATATTGATGATATGGGTAGTACAAGAGTTGATCTACCACGAGATCAGAGAGGCTAAACCCTAGAAGCTAGCCTATGGTATGATTGTTGTTGTCTATGTTGTCTCTTCTATCGACTAGCCTGGCCCTGGTTTATATAATGCACCAGAGGCCTAGGTTAACAAGAGTCCTAGCCGAATACGCCGGTGGGGAGAAGTCCTTGTCTTGATCGCCAAGTCTTTGTGGAATCTTCCTTGTATGCAGCAGCTGTCCGAACTGGCCCATGAGTATGCGACCATGGGGGTCCTCGGCCCAATCCAACTGATCAGGAGACGATGTGATGAGTACCCCCTAGTCCAGGACACCGTCAGTAGCCCCCTGAACCAGTCTTCAAGTTAGGGACGCTCCTCGATTCTTTCAAACTATTCTTCATCTTCGGTTGACGGTCTTGAAAACTGGATCAACAAATATTCTCATCTTCGATCTTGAGGACCGCCGAAATGCATTCGGCGAGTTTACACGTCGGGTATCCGAGGAGCCCCTTTAAGTTTCCGGCCTTTATCAATGCCTTATTATTTTATGCCACACCTCGGGTTTGAAGTTGTTCCCAGGAGGCAGTGTCCTCTTGCGTCCGAGCTCCAACGCCGAACTGCATTCGAGGTATCTTTTGCGGCCGAGCACCAATGCCGGACCGCTTCCGAGCTCCAACGCCGGAATGTATCCGAGCTCCAACGCCGGACTATGTCCAAGCTCCAACGCCGGACTGTATCCGAGCTCCAACGCCGGACAGTGTCCCAGCTCCAACGCCGGACTATATCCGAGCTTCAACGCCGGACAGTGTCCCAGCTCCAACGCCAGACCATATCCGAGGTGTCATATCACCTTGGTTCAAAAAAAGTTGAAGGAGTTTAGCTGAGCTTAATGCCGGAAATGCCCTCTATGGAACCAGCCACTAGCGCCCGAGCTTTATGCCGGACTGCTTCCGAGGTGGTGCACCACCCCGACTGTGGGCCGATTTTTTGTCAATATTTTTTATTATTGCAATCTATTCTCTGCCGAGATATATGGCCAGTAGCCCTCAAGGTGTGTATCGGTCTAAAACCCGAGATGCACCTGAAGGATGACGTAAGACCGCTGATCCCAGTAGCCGCTGAGACTCAGGTTGATTTGCAAAATCGGCCTGAGGATCAACTCCTAGCTCGCCAGAGTACTTCGGGACACAGAAAGCGGCGTTCTTAGTCCTCGAGACTCAGGTTGGGTGCGGCCGACCAACCTGAGGATCAAAATCTCCTCGGCAACTGTATTTGCACTTAAAATTTTCTGCATTGAACAGGCAATTGCAGTAGCCCCCGGAGGACACTGGTCGGGTGGCAACACCAAGATCAGGGGATCGATGTGCCCCTTTAATATTTGTAAATAATAAAGCCGAAGCCAGGTAGCCCCCGAGCCTTAATGCGGGCACGGGTGTCGAATTAAGATCGATATCCATAGTAAAATCAAAAATTATGTGTTAAGGACTCTATGTATCCAAGTACTTTACGTCATTAATGCTCGGATCTGGCATTGTAACAAAACTTTGTTGACCCGACCATCGGCTTCCACCTTCCTCGGCCAGTAGCCGGAGGGAGTGTTTGTCCTACTTTATAAGCCTTATGAGTGGCAAAGATTTACAACAAACAAGGCAATCTGGCCATACGGTTTTATAAACAAAGCTACGCAGAGAGTTATATTACTGTTTAACAGAAGAAATGTCTTCCAAAGAAAATAGTCCCGCTATCGGTTCCTCCGTTTCAAAAAATATATAAACACATCAAGAGGAATTTCTTTTATAGTAGAGCCGATAATGGAGTGAAGTCCATGCATGCAACGCCACAAGCTACAGAGTAGTAGTAGAGCAATTTACGTACAGAGCCATATTGCACAGTTCCCAATGCCCCGCCAGGCTTTTCCGGCTCCTCGGGCTTAATTGGGAGGCGCTAGTTTAAATATGCTACTAGCTGACGAGGAAGCTGCAAGCGAGGTGCGGATAGGGCGAGCACGCGAGCCACGGGATGCTGGGAAGGAAAACCCGTTCACGTGGCTAGGCTGTCCAGTGCAGCCAGATTGTGGGGCCGCACGTCCGTTTGACTTCAAAACTCAAACCACCCGTGTAAAATATTGGCTCGCAGCGAAGTGTAGTAGTACTATTTAAAAAAAAGGCCGCCGTGCGTTCGGCCGGGATCGAACCCACAAAACGAGGTATACACTCTCGCGACCACTAGTAGTACTCGTTGGAGTACAACGCAACCTAGAATCGCCTTTTATCGCTAGTAGTATGTTACATTGTTCCTTATAAGAAACCCCTAAGAGCATGGTTAATAGTATAGCCAGCTGTTGGCTATAAGCCAGTGCCATGTCATCTACAGCCCATCTTATAGCCAACATGTACAATAATAGATCAAAAGAGTGTACTACTTTTTTATTATGTGGCCCACTTCTCATTCTCACAAAGTGCCTAGGAGCACGTGCTAGAGCGGGTAGTGACCGCACAGTGATAAATAATAATAATAAAACTTTGCAACGACTAAGAAGAAGAACACTTATTATAAAATGGCTCAAATAAACTTAAGAGCCCCCAAGTGACTTGGGTAGAAGAATGATTGCATGTACCGAAGTACTTATATCATATCTATGTTCAACCGAACTTTAAACGTGTCTTAACCGACCGTCAGCTTCTCCCTCTTCAGTCAAGGACCGAAAAGTGTTATGTACTCCATCGGTCGAAAATATCGACGGTGTTTCCAATAACCAGGCAATCAGGCCATAAGGTTGTAACAGACAAAGCACGCTCAGGGAACTTATGCTATATTACCGTGAAGTGTAAGAAGCATCTTCGAAGAAAATAGTACCCCCATCGATACCTTTCTTCGGTGCTCATTGTTATTATGAGACTTGTGCAATAGATTTTTTGTACTCATGAGTTTCGTTGTGTGCCGACCATCATTGAAAACTATAAGAGCGCTAGCTTTCGGCTTCACCCAGTCTGAGGTCCGGCTCAGGCGACCCGATCGTGACAATCGCAGAGGTGCTCCCTTTACTCCCTAGCCGAACAATCGGGAACGTAGGGGTAAACACAGGAGCGAGGCAACCCAGCTTGCAAATCGCTTAAGTCAATATGGTGCATATTGTGGTGTAATACACGAACAAGGAACGAAGCCGTATAAGTATAATCATATGCAAGTGGAAAAGCTTCATGAAAGAAGCCCCCAAATGAATTGGGTATTTGAATTTATGTGTCACAAACAAAGTTTGGGCAAGGAAATTTTTTACAAGCGACTTTTTCCCAAAAAAGTATAATGCTTGGTCGAACCGAACACAAGTTAAAAATTAAAACTTTGAGCATGAAAGTGACTTAGCTGGTTAATGTGTTCGGCATTGATGACGCGGTCCGAGCTTGATGCGGGACAAGGTTCCATCCCCCAAGCTGGTCCCGAGGTGGCGGAGCGGAGAGCTCGACACGCCAAAGTGGTGACATAGCACGGTCGATGCAGAGCGACAGAGTGACGCCGAAGTCCCCGGATCATTTTCCTGGGCACAAAAAGTAGTGCAAACCGGAGATATAGTAATAATAATGATTAAAAAAATCATTGCATAATAAATAATTTATGCAAAGTGAGAAATAAAAGAAATATGGCCTGGCGCTGAAGCCAATGTCGATGCAGGGCGTAGGCGTGATGCGGTAAAGGCATGGCAAAGCCTGAATTCACAGGTCGTTCCGAGTTCCGGATGCGGCGTTTGCCAGACTATGTACGGAAACTGACCGAACCACCACGTTATCGTCGTTAATGCGCCCATCATTTGATAGACCTGTGTACATATCATGGACAAACCAGTGTAATACTTCCTTGGGCAAAATGAACCCAAACAAGCAAAAAATACTGGGATTAATAGCACCTGGTTTATTTGTTATAGCAATCCGAAGGAAGGTGATTCCCAAAACTGGGACTCGCTCCGCACACCCATTGCCTGATGGGCGATAAAACGACGGCATGGCAATGCTGGTAAAGGTTGACTCACCGAGGAAAAGCCTTCGGCCCAGCTAATGTGACGGAGCTGGTCGGCTAGTGACGCCGAAGTGTCCGGAGTAGGTTGATGAAGAGATGGCGAAGCCCCCGGTCCAGCCGAGATGTCGAAGCCTCGACGTCAGCTGATGAGTCGAAGTAGGTCGGCGTGATGGACACCAGCTTGAAGAAGCAATAGTGCGGCCCTGTCGATGCAGGTCGTGACGTGGTCGATGCCGGCTTGATGAAGCGACCGTGTGGCGATGCCGGTATGCCCGCTACGTGTAATCCGTGGGGCGGCGATGTTGGTGATGATTTATCCTTCGCGATGCCGGACTCTTGTTCTGCTTGCCGAGATGATGATCCGAAGAAGTTGAGCTCGGCTCAACAAAGTGACGCCGCGTCTAGCGCAGGTCGGCAGCCGTGGAGTAATATTGCCGGACTATTTTGACACCAACATGATGTCGAAGATCATGTTCAAAAGATCTTAAAGTTAGTGAGATGTGTTCGGGAACAAAACACAATACCCCATACAAAACTTCCTTCAAAAGGGATGTCCGAAATCCCGTTCATAAAAAAGACGAACTCGGGTCGGATTCGTTTTCGCGCAGAAAGCAGATCCGAAAAGTGATGCACTAATCGGAAGGTTCCCGGAGTTTGGACGGTCGGATCGAGCTGAAATTTTGAGAGGTGATAGATATAGGAATTCCGCAGCCGATCAACGGTAGAATCTTCCAAAGGACGTCCGAGCTAGAAGCTGGACACCACGCCCTAAACTCATCCAGATTCCCGTCCATTTTTGACAGGGCTCCGGTATATCGTGGATTGCCAGAAATTCTCCATCGGAACTCGACAAAAATTTTCAGGGTTATTGTAGACTCAATTCCGCACAATTCCACCAAAGCGATTGTCAAAGAGATTCTCGAGGAGGTGGTGGCGGCAGATACGAGTTCGCTGTCCAGAAAAACAGCACGGTCGCTTGAGGGCAATGTTGACGTTGAGCCCCCGAGCTCCATAGATGATTCCTCCGTGATCTTGATAGAGATCGGAGTTGATGTTTGATGAAGGCCCTCGTCCGAACATGGTGATCCAAACAAGGGGCGCAATTCTTGGTCGAACTAAGGTGACCAGTCGAACTGGTGATGAAGACGCCGAAGTCGCAGTTGATCTGCAGGCGAGCCATCGATCGTCCTTTTGTCGATCACACGGCGGAACTCTCAATGAAAGCACCAATGCCGGTGTCAAAACCGGTGGATCTCGGGTAGGGGGTCCCGAACTGTGCGTCTAGGATCGATGGTAACAGGAGGCAAGGGACACGAAGTTTTGCCCAGGTTCGGGCCCTCTTGGTGGAGGTAAAACCCTACGTCCTGCTTGATTAATATTGATGATATGGGTAGTACAAGAGTTGATCTACCACGAGATCGGAGAGGCTAAACCCTAGAAGCTAGCCTATGGTATGATTGTTGTTGTCTATGTTGTCTCTTCTATCGACTAGCCTAGCCCTGGTTTATATAATGCACCAGAGGCCTAGGTTAACAAGAGTCCTAGCCGAATACGCCGGTGGGGAGAAGTCCTTGTCTTGATCGCCAAGTCTTTGTGGAATCTTCCTTGTATGCGGCAGCTGTCCGAACTGGCCCATGAGTATGCGGCCATGGGGGTCCTCGGCCCAATCCAACTGATCGGGAGACGATGTGATGAGTACCCCCTAGTCCAGGACACCGTCAATACCCATACGCCGCCGAGAATCAGGTCCTATTATCCAACGGCTGGCGCCTACGTTCACTTTCCTAGCATAAGCACCACACCTTTGAATTTCTTTAGGGCATCATTCAGTTTTTCATGAGACGCGTTATTCTGCTTGCACCTGTAGGGCCATACTTCTGGCAGTGAACATGTTACATGTGCTAAATTACATACCAGTGCACATATAGTTAATATGCTTTAGTTTTGTTCTGATGCCACCTGTTGGTTCCATCAGACTGCTTAATGTTCTCTATGCTTAATTACACATCAGCAAAATAGCATGTGGTTCTGCTGCTTTTTGTTTGTTTTACCCTACATTTTCTGATGCTAGCTATTACATCACTGCTCCGAGCCTCTGTTCATTACTTGTTTGTGTGTTCTTGATCTTCCCAAGTTGCATGACTAATTTGATGCTTCTATTAATAATGGAGCTGCCAACCCCATCAAGCAAAATATTTGTTCTTTTGGGGCTGGCACCTCGAACAAGCATAAAAATAGAGGAAAGCAGATATATTGTCGTGTATGCACACACCCTTCTTTCATTAGTTTAGATGAACCATTAATGATCAATTCGGACTAGTGCATGCGATTAAAATTAATTTTACCTAAATAGATGGTGCAGAATAAACTACAACAACTAGATTTGCAACCACGGGATGCTAACGATATCTTCAAAGAACATTGCAACAGCAGCTAGGCTTCACAGCAACATATGGTAAGCCAGTGTGTTTTGGTACATGTGAAATGTAATGCGAGTGGGCTACTTTCTGGACTTGTGCCCTCAACGTGTAATCCTACCGAATTACAAATAGGTCAGTTTGCTTTGCTATATTGCTTGATTCGAATGCTTATTTGTTGTTACGCTATACCTGAGTTGGCCAATATGTCAGCAGTGCCTGCTGTACTATCGTAAAGAAATACATGCCTATTTCATTTGAGTCCTTAACTTTTCCTCTCAACTTCATCACAAGACTGTCTTCGTAGTTTATAGGAGGCCACAAAGTTAAGTGCTTTCTCAGATTATTTCAACTGCTCAGATGCCTTGGCAACTTAAATATAGCGGTTGTACACTCCCTTTCAACTAGGGATGTTAATTGGTTCCCGTTTAATCCCGATTAAAGTCCACTGGTGGTATGATAGTTCAAAAGAGTTTTTGTTTTTTGAGGAAAATGAACTAGGGAGGTAGCAAAAACTAACTAGATGGAACTGGCGGATGTCGTTTATTTGCCACTTACATCCCTAGTTTCATCTTACCATTCTAATTTATTTTCGGCTGATGCTGCTTCAAACCATTCAAATATAGTTTGCCATGCTCGGAAATAATTCATCCGTCGTTTACCATGTAAGCTTACTGCCTGGATCATACAATAACTATCTCTTACTGATGTGCAGCAGAAACCTTTCAGGATGCCATTCACACTAGGACACAATGTACAACCCCAGAATCTATTTGTGGAAGCAGTGCGCCATCCATGTTACCAGATGGTAGCAGTTCAAAGGCAACACCGCCGCAGAGCAGTTTGAGCACAGATATTATAGTGCTTGAGGCTCTACTAGAGGCAGAAAGAGATGGTGTGGCTACCATGAATGAGGTAATCTTTATCTTGAGGCTGGAAATTACGGAATTAGCGGCACACATTATACAAGCAACCCAAGAATTGGAGGAAGTAAGAATGTTGCATTTGAAGACGGAGGAGGTCCTGCTGTTTCTGCTATCTGAAGCCCAAGGTAATCCCGGTTCTTCTTTAGATACCAGTTGAAATTGTCATTAGATTATTGTACTTGCATGTTGTGTCATGTCTCTGAATGGATTATGTTGCAAGAACCCCTATGTTGTCCATGTGTTGTAATGATCCGAATTTTTTAGGCGAGGTAATCCTCAGTACTTGTATGATTGACATAAGTTGAACTATTTTTCGTGTGAGCATATTGTATTGGATGAAATAACTGTTTGACTCAGAGTGTATCCAACCTACTGAATTCAAAGATCATGGCATTTCTAAATCATAATCATATATAAAGGTGGAATAAATCTTTGTTGTGGTTTTGAAGAAATAAATAACAAAACGTATAATTATCTATGGATATTCGTAATCGAATACAAATTGGATTTGAATTTAGTTTGCCAGGTCCCAGGGCAAACGTGAATGCTAATTCTCCCAAGTTTTGAACGAAGCGGCTAAACACCCACTATAATTTGTGGGCTGCCCGAAGCAAGTGTTTGAGAGATGGAAATTACTGTCTACCCCTGACACTTGACATCCTTATCGACCGGATTTACACTGCTGTCGATAGGGGTAGACTAGTAACTTCAATCAGACGTGACACGACGGCCTCTGAGCCCATTCAGACACGGTGGGCACCAAACGTGGGCGGCAAAACACATTTGATTCAAGCTCGTACGAAAGACATTTGTCTCTTCCTCCATTTCCCCATTCATACACGGTGGGCGGCAAAACAAACTCTCTTCATCCGAAATTGATGTAGGCTAATATTTTAAATAGGGGCAGATATGTAACTTCCATCAGACGTGACACAACCGCCCTACCTGTCAGCCCTGTTCATACACCGTGGGCGCCAACCGTGGGCGGCAAAACACCCCCTCCTCGCCCGAAATAGTTACCGGCAAATATTTGGGAGATGCGAGATTACCGTCCTATCCCCAACCGACGTGATATCCGAAATTTTAAACAGGGGATAAGTTCGTAACTTTCCCCCATTTCAGAGAAGCGCGTCCCAAAGTTTGAGATTCCCCCTCCCCTCCATTTCCCCATTCATACACCGTCGGCGGCACGACAACCTCCGCACTGCGGCCAGCCTCCTCCGTCCGCCACCCCATCCTCCACCTTGCCGGAGCCGCTACCCCTACCCCTCGTCCACTGCAAGAGATGGACGTCTCTCATCCACGGCGCTGGACCAGGATCCTTTCATCGCCTCCTCTCGCTTCATCCGCGCCGTCGTCCACCTTGCCGTTGTCTCTCCTACGACCGCCTCGTCCACGGCAACATGATATATCCTCCGACCCGGCCGTTTTCCGTCTAAAGTCTTCTTCCCCGCTGCCGACAGCCATCGCACCCGCAACACCCTCAACGTATCAGCATAGGCCTGCACGGCATCCCAAGAGAGGTGGTACTCTTCCATATGTGCTTAAGTTATTGATCTCACCCGGAAAATAGATCGTAATTTGTTTACTGTACTTTTCTTTTCGTACCAAATCGTAGTGGCTAGTTGAAAGCAAACATTGGTTGCGAAGTAGCTTTGTCCGGTTTGCACCTTCAGATCCGCCATGGCACGGGCACTATACTCATAAAGCTTATGGTTTCCCCCCTTTATATTCACTACTATCATCGTAGGTGCTTCGTGTCGTGCTAGCACTGCTCCTCAAGACCTCAACCCAAAGCTTACGTGTTGAAATACGAATCTGATATGATGCTCATATCACTAAAATAGAGAACGTTTAATTGGTCACCTAATGTTCCTATATTCATTTCGAAAAGCATGTGCGCCACCCACTGGTCCAACTAGTTCCACTTTCCTGATTTTTCTCTTGATGCTTAGGGTTTTCCCCTTTTATCTACTCTACTATGATCTACGTGGGTGCTTTCTGTCGTACTAGCATTACTCCACCCTTCAAGCTAAACAACACAACACTCAGAATTCGAAAGTTTAGTTGTTCAAATATGATTTTGATATGAAACTGATATTAGTTAACCGACACATTTAATTGGTTAGCTAAAGGTCCCACTTGAGTTTCCAAATGCATGTTGCGACATATAGAGAGACAACATAATTGCATTTCTTTGTCACTTTTTGACCGTACTTTCTTGTCCATACCAAATCTTAGTTGTTATTTAAAAGCAAACATCGGTTGCTAACTACCCTTTGCGTGGTTTGCAGCTTCAGATCTGCCATCCCACTGCTGTTTGCTTTGCTGTTTACATCTGATTGGATGTTTGCAACAACTACCAGTTTCAAATTGTAGTTGTAAAAACATGTTCCTTATGCAGAACAAATCCATTTATTTGCTTATATAATTGTGAAACCTATTACGTGTCTCCTTGTTTCTTGTTCAGACTTGTACCTCTTACGCCAGGCAGAACTTTAGGGAAGATAGTGAGCCAAACCATCTTGAGGACAGCGAGATGACACCAAGGTCCTGTCTTGATGAAGACAGTGAGTTGAAGCTACTCACCAGCAGGTGTTAGACAACCTCTGTGCAGTCGCTGCCTCAATTAGTTCGACTTCTTCAGTCTCAACTTAAAGCGGAAAGGCTTGCTTCAGCTCAGCTCCGACTTGAAGTCAAAGATGCAATGCAGATGTCAGAGGACTGCCGTGCGCACCATCATGCCTTAAATCTAGTGTTGATGCATCTATCGTTGACACAACTGAGGTCTACTCAGCTTCTTCAGCTGTTTGGGGGGCCCAACCTGGCCAGGCCTAGTGCCTTCTAAAGTGCTCTTAGTTTTGTATATTCTTTTGTCGGCGCGTTTATTTGCACTGGTGGCGAACTTTGATGCCCAGTGGATGTAATATGTGTGATAACCGTGATAGCCTAGCGTAAGTTGCTTGCTTATTTATTTCCTTGTTGTCTTGTTTATTTGTTTGCTTGCAGTCATTGTAGTTCTTTTTCCGCGGTTTGCTAGTGGCTGCAATAACCTATTTTTTAAAACTAGGCCACAATAACCATGGGCTAATATTTATTGTAGTGACACTGGGCCTCCTACGGGCCGTAGAAACAGTGGGCCTTCTACGGGCCGTAGAAACAGTGGGCCTTCTACGGGTCGTAGAAACAATGGGCCTTCTACGGGTCGTATCATCAATGGGCCTTATACGGGCAGTATGATTGATTGGCCAAACATGGGCCAATAACAGGCCGCATTATGGGCGTAAACGGTCTAGAGTTGGAATCGTTTGTTCATGGGCTGACCATAATGGGCCATCATTAATAGGCCGTATTTGATGACGCTATGAAAATGGCCCAAGGTATTAACGGACCACAAACGGGCCGACTGTAACCATGGGCTGAATTTGGCCCACAAGCAGAAAATGACAGTAATTGGCCGTAAGTAAACGAATGCTGGAAATGAGCCCAAGAATAAATGGGCTCTGAGAAGGCTGAAAGATAACATGGGCTGGAAACGGCCCAACGGAATAACGGGCCGTTAATGGGTATAAAGTGATACACTGTTCATTACGGGCCAGTTTCACCACGGGCCGTTAATGGGTGTAAAGTGACACACTGTTCATTACGGGCCAGTTTCACCACGGGCCGTTAATAGGCCAAGAGGTATTAACGGACCACAAACGGGCCGACTGTAACCACGGGCTGAATTTGGCCACAAGCAGAAAATGACAGTAATGGGCCTAAGTAAACGAATGCTGGAAATGAGCCCAAGAATAAATGGGCTCTGAGAAGGCCGAAAGATAACATGGGCTGGAAACGGCCCAACGGAATAACGGGCCGTTAATGGGTATAAAGTGATACACTATTCATTATGGGCCAGTTTCACCACGGGCCGTTAATGGGTGTAAAGTGATACAGTGTTCATTACGGGCCAGTTTCACCACGGGCCGTTAATAGGCCAAGAGTTACATAGGGCCTCATATGGGCCGAAAGACGTCATGGGCCATACATGGGCCAGAAGTGAAAACGGGATGGAATCATATTGGTGGCCCAGATGACGCTACTGGTCCTAATTCGGATAGGGCGTAACGGGCCTTGGGTTACCGGGCTGTAAATGGGCTATATGCGAACAGGCCGTTAAAAGGCTTTACATGGGCCAACCCGCCACCTTTTGACCAAGTCAAACGGGCCGGCCTTTTCACAGGAATGGGCCTCTGTTGGGTCGTGCCACGTGTTGACGTATCATAGGCGCCTTCTGTCCAATGAGTGGATGACATCTGTCCCAACGATGAGCCGACACGTGTTTCCTCCAGCCAATGATGATTTTACATGTGGAAAATCCCCATTGGTCGGGGCTGTTAACGGGTTATCGAATCCAAAACCCGACCCGATAGCTTAACGGCGTTCCGTTACGGTGGATGCCACGTGTCGGTCACCCTTGACGAAAGCACTTCTGTGACACGGGATTTATCGTCATGGAAGTGGACACTTCCGTGATGATAATTTTTGGTAATGTCATGGAACACTTCTACGACACCACAGGTATGACTATCTTTATTCTGTCATAAAATCGTCATGGATGTACATGCATGACAGAAAATGCGACCTACTGTGACAAACACATATCATCACGGAAGTGTATTTTTTTGTAGTGTTTCCCAGGGCGTGCGTAAGCTCGTCATTCTCTCTGTTGGGCGTGAACACCCCCTTTCGAGCTTCTTCTATTGCTTCAACTAACTTAACATCGGCTCCTTTAAGACATGCCTTCTTCAAAACCGGGCCTGTCTTCGGGTCCAACGCCCCCCCATGCGCATAGAACCAACTTCTGCACCTGGGGGGTCAACCCAATGTAACTGGAGTGACATGTGCAGCCAGCATCTCTTGCTCAGACTTATCCCACTTAGGCATTGCCACCGCGTAGCCACCTGTCCCCAGCCTATGGAATTGCTTCTTTTTTCGGCATTGGCCTTGTTTTTTCTGGACCGTTCCTTAGATAATTCCGATTCCTTGAATTTCACGAAAGTGGGCCAGTGTTCTCTTTGGTTCTCCAGTGTTCCCTTGAATTTTGGAGTCTTCTTTCCTCCTTTGACATAGTTATTCCATACAGTTTTCTTGTGGTTATTGAATGCAATTTCCATCTTCCTAAGAGGAGCGTCCTTGACTTTCTCCACATCTGCAGCTGTGAAATGATCTGGTAGGGTGAAATGTTCCATGAGATTTTCCCAAAGCACAATTTTTGCTCTATCGTCGACAAAAGTAAGATCTGGACGGGGCTTTGATGGCTCTTTCCATTCTTGAAGGGAGATCGGGAGTTTGTCCTTCACAAGAACTCTGCACTGATGAACGAACTTGTTCGCAATGTTCTTAGGCGCTATTGGTTCGCCATTAGTTTTGATGGCATCGATGTTGAACTTTACTCCCTCCTTCAACTTTTTGCCCAGGCCTAGCACTCTGCCTGTAGAAGATTTGCTCGATCCGGAGGGCTGAAAAGAAGAAAGATCGATTCGTTAATATATCTTCAAATCATTTAAAACATGTGAGATCACCAGATGCCTGCTTATATAAATATACCTCACCGGTCTTTGTTATTTCAAGATCAACATTTCCTTCGTCATCATAATCATAGTCGTCGTCCATGACTTCATCAATCCGGTCGTCGCGATCGAATATCATATCATCACCCTCCCCGGTATTGTTTAGATATTGGGAGCCATCATCTTCTTCATTTCGATCATCTAGCGCACGAGGGGAGCGTATGATCTCGAACAGGGCCTCTTCTCCCTCTCTGCCGGTATTGTCCACCACAGCTTTTATTTAACTAATCCAGAAGAAATATAAAAATTTAGTATTCAAATTACAATGCATGCATGCAATCAAAATAAGGAAATCCTGAATCATAGTACATAATATGCATCGTCTCGAATAATATATAATCTCGAATACATCGTCTCGTATATTATATATCGAATACATCGTCTCGTATATTATATATCGAATACATCACTAGCTAGCTAGCTAATAAAGATCGAATACGCGGTTCCTGAGGCACGGGCGGTGGACACCCAAAGAGAAGGAACCATCACAGGATCATAGCTCCGGTCATCTCCCCAAAGACCCTGCCAGGTATTGGAGAACCTGACGTCCATAGCAGCCATGTAGCGACGGACATGCTCGTCCTCCTCCCTGACACGGAGACGCACCACCTCCGGCGGGGCCGACTCCCTCCGCATCGAAAGTGGCCCACGGGAACGCCACCAAAGGAGCTCAGGGTCGACGACGGGACCCGGGTTCCTCACCAAGCGGCGACCCCCTGAAGGTAGCACCTCCCAGTGCCAGCCCGGCGGAGCCCAGTCCCGGACATGGGTCCTCTGAAGCAGCTCGGCGGAGCCCAGTCATGAACGGGTCGACGGCGAGGATGCGGGTCGGGCATCGTCGAGAATAAATACTATACGCCGCAAAAGTAACAATTTTTAAATATTTGGATTGTGATTTCTTATATGCAAATTCTAAATTTCTATAACTAAAATTATAAGAAACTAAAAACTAACATTTCTATAACATTTCTATAACAATTTGAAATTAATCTAATTCATCCAGCTAAAACTAACATTTCTAAAATTTCTAACATTTCTATAACATTTCTAACATTTCTATATACTATTTGACATTAATCTAATCTAATTAATTAATTCATCTAAAACATTCGTATAAAAATAGAAAAACAAAAAAACTAAAAACTAAAAACAGAATCATGTGTGTGTGCGTGTTCTGTGTGTGTGTACCTATGGTGCCGGCGGCGCGGTGACTTCGATTGGATAGAGGAGAGGGGCCGGGGAGAGGGGCTCACAGCGCGGGCAAGGTGATAGCAACGGCGACGGCGAGGCGAGGGGACGGCGAGGTAGAGGGGACGGCGACGGGGACAGCGACGGACGACGATGGGGACGGCGACGGGGGTAGCGACAAGGGGCGGCGTTGACGGCGACGGATGGCGACGGGGACGGCGACGGGGGTGGCGACGAGGGGTGGTGGCGACGGGGCAGAGGAGAAGAAGCAGACGGAGAATGAAACTGATGAAAAATTCATAAGTGCTGCTTATATAGAAGGCACCTTTAGTACCGGTTGGAGCCACCAACCGGTACTAAAGGGCTGTTTTGGCCAGGCGAAGCGGCGGGAAGCGCACCCCCTTTAGTACCGGGTGGTGGCTCCAACCGGTACTAAAGACCCCCCCCCCCTTTAGTACCGGTTGGAGCCACCACCCGGTACTAAAGCGGTGCGCTGGCGCTGGTGCGGTGCGGGCAAAGTTTAGTCCCACCTCGCTAGCCGAGGGGCGCCCACACCTGTTTAAAAGCCCCGGCACGGCTGCTCTCTCGAACTCCTCTCTATAGCAGGCTTCTGGGCCTAACTCTGCCGTTGTGCCCTGTGGGCCTACTAGGCCCTGCGGGCCTGCATCCTGGCCCAACTACAGGTTGGGTTACTAGTCGTATACAGGCCGCTGTGGCCCAGTAGGTGGGATTTTTTATTTAGTTTTTGTCTCAAAAAAATTAGTTTTTTTCCTTTTCTACTTTATTTATTTTCATTTATTTATTTCTGAATATTATTTCTTTAGGTACAAAAAATTACAAACTTTCTGTTAGTGCCAGTAGTTTTCAAATTTGAATAGTTTAAATTTGAATTATTTGACGAACTAATTTGTAGACGAAGTGCATAGTTTTTGCACATAAAATTTCTTTGCATTTCAAATGCCAAAACACATAAGTACCCTAACTATTACAAAGATTCCCTCCGGTTTGTTCGAAGCGGAACTTTCCAGATATATAAGTCCGGAAAGTCACTACAGAAGAAAGTGATGACGGTGAAGCCTATCACATCCCAGAGTGGGATCTTTAGGTGTGAAACTTTTTCTTCGCGTGTGTCCCTTTGTGTCGGCGTTCTGGGAACGGGGGTCCCCAGACTTGCCTGCCTGCGGCCTACGGCGTGGCTCAAGTGGGGGCCCAGCGTGGCCCATCTTCGTCAGCTCAGGCTCAAGACCCTCGCGAGGGGCCAAGCCTAGCGGGGCGTACGACAGGAAGCTTCCTCACAGGCAGCCTCATCAGGCAGGCTCGCGAGGAGGCGGAGAGATCAAGGCAGGGGTACCTCGCGAGGAGCCCGTGACGCAAGCCATGACGATCGAGACCAGGCGGGCGCCGGCCTACACAGTGTCCTTGTTTCCTCTTCGGTGCAAAGGGAGCAAGCACAGGCCAAGGCATCGGGCAAAGGTTACCATTCCGGTGCAACGAGACCAAGACCAGCAGAGCAGCAGGATGGAGGTCACCGTGGAGCCCAAGACGGCGTCATCACCAGTGCTTTTGGCAGCCGAAGACCACCTTTGGTCAGGATAACTTGTACTAGATGTTCCCCTTCAAAATGGCCAATTGTTGGCGTCCTTCCCGCTCATTATTTGGGGAGAGGCCCAGGGCCTCTATAAATAGGGCTAGCCACCACAGAGTAGGGGCAATCTGATCTAACCAAAGAGCCTCGGACCAAGTAGAACACTCCGCACCAGCTCAAGAACACCTCTCGCGAGGCTATTCTTCCCCTGTACTGTTCATCTTCAGCCCCTGAGGCAATCCACCACACCACACACTAGAGTAGGGTATTACACCACAACGGTGGCCCGAACCAGTATAAATCTTGTGTCCTTTGTGTTGTTCGTCGTTTCCAGCTTAGATCACAAGAGGAGATCGAACGTAGATCGGTAGGGGAGAGATCTCCGTGTGCACCCCAGAGTTTGAACCTTAAGGGTCTGCCGGAACCCGAAATCCGACATTTGGCGCGCCAGGTAGGGGTGCGCCGGAATCCTTCTCCCTCCGCATCGCGTTCCGTCGCCTCGCCGTTCAGATGTCAAGCGACCCGGCTGCCAACGCCGACCGCTCGGCGGCGTGGCCCGCCCACGCCGTGTCGCTGGCTCAGGGCGACCTCAACCTTGCGCCTTAGGTAGCCCGCGCTCCGCAGGGCGCTGCGGGGCACGGGCGACGCGGCCAGACGCCGCCTGCCCTCACACCACGGCAGGTGCGGGCCGTAGCAAAGGCCTCAAACCACGCCGCGGCCACAGCGTCGTACACCCGACGGGAGCAAGAGAACTCCAGGGCCGCGCTCATGGTGGCCCGAGAGCTGCTACGGTGTCGGCTGCTAGAGGGCGGCCGTGACGTGTTGTTGGAGCGAGTAGCCGAGCTCCTGGACGCCGCCGCCTCAGGAGCACCTCCTTTCTGCGTCCAGCTGCCACCACAGACCCAAGGCGGCTGCGATGACGGCAAATAAACATTGGAATGTTCTATGCTGGAACATTCGTGGAATCAACTCTGAGAAAAAACAGTTAGCGATTCGTAATGCGATCGAGATTAGTGGTTGTTCGGTACTTTGCTTTCAAGAAACCAAGCATGAATCTTTTGATGCGTCATTTGTTAAACCATTTTGCCCTAAGAAGTTTGATATGTTTGCGTTTGTGCCGTCGGTGGGTAACTCTGGGGGTCTGTTAACAGCGTGGATGAGTTTAGTGTTCACAGGTGTATCTGTCTTCTCTGAATCTTTTGCACTTGGCGTTAGACTTACCTCCACTCAATCTAGTGATGTGTGGACGCTCTTTAACGTTTACGGCCCTTGCTCTGATCCTAATAGAGCACTGTTTACCACATGGCTCTTTGATCTCCAAATCCCTATTGCGGAAGATTGGCTTGTCTTAGGAGACTTCAACTACATCAGAGCGCCCGATAATCGTAACCGCGGGGGCGGTGATGCCAACGACATGTTAATATTCAATGAATTCATACGAAAACAGTCGCTGGTGGAACTGCCAATCAAAGGACGATCGTTCACTTGGAGCAATATGCAAAATAACCCACTGCTCGAACAGTTAGATTGGCATTTCACCTCTGTTAACTGGGTGGTCAAATTTCCGAACACTGTAGTCATGCCTTTGGGGAAATCAACTTCGGATCATGTGCCGTATTATGTTAGCATACAATCCAAAATCCCTAAAACCAAACTATTCCGGTTCGAGGACTATTGGATCAAGCAGCCAGGCTTCTTTGATGTGGTTCAGCGATCATGGAATAAAAAGTGCTACGCCCCAAACTCAGCTATGGTTTTGTGCAAAAAACTCAAAACACTGCAGTATGATCTAAAGCAGTGGAGCAAGAAAATCTCAAAGTTGTCTGTGCTGATAGAGAACTGCAACAATATCCTCTTGGAGATTGATGGCCTTGAGGATCGGCGGCGCCTGTCTGTCCCTGAAGCAAACTTTAGAAACATCCTCAAAGCTCATCTATTGCATTTACTGGAGTGCAAAAAATCATATTGGAAGAAGCGATGTACCGTCAGACACTTCAAGTTTGGAGATGGCAACACCAAATTCTTCCATAGAGTTGCGACCGAGCGCTTCCGCCGAAACAACATTGCCTCATTGCGCCTGCCGGATGACACTGTTGTTTATGATCATGTGGGCAAAGAGGCTGTTCTTCTCCACACTTACAAGGAAAGACTGGGGCGCTCTAGTCCTACCAACATGAAGTTTTATCTGAATTGTATCATCAAAAAGGTGGATGGACTGCAGGTTTTATCTGAGCCCTTTACTAGGGAGGAAATTGATCAAGTGGTCAAGGAGATGCCGTCGGATCGTGCCCCTGGACCGGATGGTTTCAGTGGCAGCTTCATTAAGGCATGCTGGCATATCATTAAGGAGGAGTTCTATAGATTGTGCTTCGATTTTCATGCAGGTACGTTAGACCTGGAAAGTTTGAACTCTGGGTTCATTACCCTCATCCCAAAGATGCAATCACCGGAGACAGTGGATGATTACCGCCCTATAACACTTTTAAACTGTTGTCTAAAGCTGCTGACAAAACTCCTGGCCAATCGGCTGCAAAAAGTGGTTCTTAAGGTTATCCACAGTAACCAGTACGGATTCCTGAGGGGTAGGTCCATCCAAGATTGTGTGGCGTGGGCTTATGAATTCATACAGTAGTGCCAATGATACAGATTATGGAATGCATGGGTTTTGATGCCCGTTGGCTTGGGTGGATCCGCTGCTTATTCTCCACCGCCAAATCCTCCGTACTGCTTAACGGGACTCCTGGTAGGCAGTTCTTCTGCAAGAGAGGCGTGCGTCAAGGTGACCCACTGTCCCCGCTCATCTTCGTCTTGGCGGCTGATCTCCTCCAAGCGGCCATCAATGACGCTTTTCGCAGTGGGCAGATTCGGTTGCCGCTGCCGACCGTGGAGGATGATTATCAAGTGATCCAGTATGCGGACGACACTATTCTGGTGATGCCAGCTGATCAAATGCAAGCGGGGGCGATCAAGACCATCCTGCAAGACTATGCCTCCTCCATAGGGCTGCGTATCAACTTTCAAAAATCGACGCTGATGACTGTTAATATGGCGGATGATGTAACAAATAGGTTGGCAGAGGTTTTTGGCTGCAAAGTTGGTGAGATGCCGTTCACATACCTTGGCATGCCGATGGGTACGGCCAGGCCGACGGTGGCTGACCTAATGCCACTGGTTACATCAGTCGAACGCAGACTATCCACTGCCGCCTCGCTTCTGGACCTGGGGTCAAAACTAATGCTGGTCAACTCCATGATCACATCCCTGGCGATCTATTCTATGTGCTCCATCAAGCTGCCTCCGAAGATCGTGGAACATCTTGATAAGCTTAGGCGCTATTGTCTCTGGGCCAAGAACACAGAAGATGGCCACAAAGCAGTGTCCTTGGCAGCGTGGGGACTGGTCTGCCGCCCCAAAGAGAAAGGTGGGCTGGGGGTTATCGACCTTCAGACTCAGAATCAAGCCCTGCTGCTTAAGCAGTTGCACAAATTTTACAACCACCGAGACGTGCTGTGGGTTAACCTGGTTTGGTCTACGTACTACGAGGGGGTGGTACCACACGCAACTGAACCTTGCGGATCATTCTGGTGGCGTGACATTCTCCAACTCGCTCCAGCTTACAGAGGGGTCACTGCGGTGGAGGTGGGAGACGGGAGCACGGTTCTCTTTTGGAAAGACTTGTGGCATGACAGGATAATGTGTGATAGCCACCCCAGGCTTTTCTCTTTCGCAGTGCACGAAGATGTCTCGGTCCAAGCCTTGCTAGCTGCGCCGACTCTCGGACAAAACTTCCAACTGCCACTCTCCCCGCAGGCCAGCGACGAGCTGCGGGACCTTCAAGGAGGCCTGGCCTCAACGGAATTGTCTGAGGCTGCTGACGTTTGGAGATGCGTTTGGGGATCAGGAGAGTTTGCCTCCAAAAAGTACTATGAGCATTGCTTCCGGGAGGTGGTGGACGATGATGCGTTCAAATGGATCTGGAAGTCAAAATGCACTAATAAGTGGAGGGTTTTTGCATGGCTGCTCCTAGCGGACAGGTTAAACACCAGGAACATGTTGAAAAGGAGAGGGATGAGGCTGCGGGATGACCTATATACTTGCCTCTTCTGTGACAACCCACCTGAAGAGACGGTGGAGCATCTTTTCTTCGAATGTGCCTTCAGTAAGATTTGCTGGAGAAAGCTGGGAATCGAATGGGCGCATGGTAGGAACAGGCTTCAGTATGTGCATGAGGCAAAGGACAGATGGTCAGGGCCCATGTTTATGGAAGTCTTTGTTATAGCGGCTTGGAGCATGTGGAAGGAGCGTAATAACAAGCACTTTCGAGGTGTGTTGCCTACGGTTGATGGTTGGCTCCTAAGATTCAAAAACGACTTTGGTATGATGAGACATAGAGTCAAAGGGGCCTTGGTGCCGTTTGTAGATAGTTTTGTTGCTTCCATCTAACTTGTAAAAGTTTGCTTTCCTTCTGTCTGTACCCTTAGCACACTTCTCCCTCTGGTGGAAATTTTATAACCATCATGTAACCACAGAGTGGATGTAGATTGTAAGTTGTGTTGGTTGAAGTAATATAAAGTCAGTGGGGGGCTGCCCCCACTATCCTAAGCTTTCAAAAAAAACAGACCCAAGGCGGGTCGCATGGCGGCATCGTGCGCGCGCACGCAACTTCAAGCGGACTCCAGGGCATGTTCAGCGCCAACACCTCCGCCAGCAGCGGGCAACAAGTCGCGCCGGCCCCTTCTCAGGCCAGCGAACGGGTGCACACCGCGGCCTTCGGCTTCGGCGGACCGCCGCGCCATCACCCCAAGATGGCGCTCCAAGTCAGATTGCGTGGCATGCGGGGCGCTACGGCGAGGCCCACGGGGTGGTGGCCCCGGAAGCTTATGTGCCCCGCATGGTGGATCAGGAGTGCGCACTGGAATAAGACCATGGCTCATTCCTCGGGCCAGGTTGGGGCGAGGAGACGCTAGAAGCTAAGCTCTTTCAGGAACCCCAAGAGAGCCTCGACAACCACACCGGCGGCAGCAACTATCGGGTACCACTCATCCCTCAGGAGCAAGCTTACGCTAACCATGGGTCGCAGGAGATACAGGTCGCCGCAGCAGATGGCTGCCCCAATACTGCAGCCTCATACCCCTCAGGAGGAGGGCGCAGGGGGCTGCAGGAGAGGGGCCGAGAATCGGGTTCGTCCCCACGGCGGTCGGAGCAAGGCGCTCTCAGGAGGTAGGCCCTTTGCCGGGAAGGTGCCCCAGGGCCTGCCCCCGGCAGAGGACCCGTGGTCGTCGGGGGAACCGCTGGCGACTGCTCTACCCCATTGGCGTCGTCCTTGGTTTCCGGTCGCCGTCAATGGAGGCAGAGTGAGGCGCAAGGCGGGGCCCTTGTCTGGCGATATGAAGCAAGGCCGGTACCTGTGAAGAAGGCCCAGTGCCTGTGAAGCTCGCCGCCCATGACACTCTCATGTAATAATGAGTGGGGCTGTACACGCCCCGGAGTCTCCGGAGAGCCGCCCTCGGGCCTCGGGGGCTCCCGCCCACGCCCAGTGGCAGCACTTAGCTCCGCGCTGGTGAGAAGACGTCGAAGACTAGACTAGGTGCCGGATGCGGCCTTTTGCTTTTTTACCTTTCCTTGTTGACAAGGTTCTTCGATTTGGATTTAAGTTGGATTTGAGCTTGATGCTTGCGTGTGTTTGGGGGAAGGGGTGTTTAGTCTCGTCCGAGCAATCTCTCACGTTCTGGTTTCGGCTTTGCATCCAACGTTAGCATCGGCTGCCCCCTCCCCCTCGCGAGCCGGGCTGGGCCAGGCACGTTTACATCCAGGACCGCTATTACTGCACCCTTTCCGGAGGTTCTCATCGCGGAATCTACAAGTTAATCAAAAGACACCCGAGGTGCGGCGGCCCCCGCAGGCCCGCTCGGGACTCGTCGGGGTCGGAAGGTACACAAGTCAGCTAACCCATCATCGGGCCAGCGGCTAAGTTCACACGCAACGTTATGCTTACCAGGGTACTGATTGCAAATATTTACATGAGGGGCTTCCCCTCCCAAAATGCTCTTACATTATTCAGGGCCAACCCCGAACCTTCTTCGTGCAGGATAAACAGCAGTGACATGTGGTCAGTCGGACATATCACTCACCGCATCTTCTGGGGCATCCCCGGAGGCATCGCTGGAGTCGCTGACATTGTCGCCGCCACCGCCGGCATCTCCGTCAGCGCCAGGCTCGTCCACAACGCCGCCTTCATTAGCGGCCATGACCACGTCGTCATCATCAGACGCAAAGGCCCTGACGAGGGCGTCCACGTTATCCTCCACCCACCGCGCCAGGTCGCCCCGGACGGCTATGGGCACGGGTGCGATGGCAGCATCGAAGTCGAAGTGGGGGTCCCTGCCCTGCAGATAGCTGAAGACACGGGAGAAGGCACGCCCGAGCAAGGCTCGGCTCCTCTCTTCGACAAGCCAACGGGACATCTCGGAGCGGTTCTCCAGAAGCGTCACCATGTCGGTGAAAAACTAGAGGTAGCCGGCGTAGCTGACCTCACGCGGCTCCTTAACGGCAGCCTCGCAAATGTTGCCCAAAGCTGTGTTGGCCCTTTCTCTGAGCGTTTGAAGCATGGGGGCATGCTCATGCTCCAGAACCCACCACCGACAGATCTCGTCCTCATTCTGCTGCGCGATGGCCTCGGCGTCATCAACCCTCTGTTGGAGAAGAAGCTGCTCGGCCCGGGAAGAGGACAGCTCCGCCTGTGCTGCGCTGGGGGCGGCTGCGGAGGAGTCCGCACAGCGCGTCACTTTGGCCAGTTTGGCCCTGAGGGCTGCGGTCCTGCCCTCAGCCTCGGCCCTGATCAGCCCCAACCTCGTCTCATATTCGCGCTCGAAGGCCGAGCGAGCTTTCGCCACGCGGTGATCGACTTCTTCCTGAGCCCGGGCTTCACGCGCGGCAACGTCATCCTCCGTCTGAGCCACCAGGCGCTCCCTCATCTCCAGTCGCTCAAGATCAAGGTTGCGCTCGGCGGCCTCCAGCGTTAGCGCCTCCTCGCGCTTCAGAAGCTCCACCCGGTCAACAGAGGCCCCCTGCATCGACTCAAGGGTCGTGGCGCAGTTCCACTTGCTGCTCCAAGGAGTTGCTCCAGGCTGGGAGCTACCATGCGCGCTCCTCCGCATCCTTACGCCGTCGGTCTGCTTCCCGAGCCACCTCAACGGCCTGGGAGCAGGCCTCCCGCGAAGCCACCAGCGACGCTGTTGGAAATATGCCCTAGAGGCAATAATAAAAGCATTATTATTATATTTCCTTGTTCATGATAATTGTCTTTATTCATGCTATAATTGTGTTATCCGGAAATCGTAATACATGTGTGAATAATAGACACCAACATGTCCCTAGTAAGCCTTTGTTGACTAGCTCGTTGATCAACAGATAGTCATGGTTTCCTGACTATGGACATTGGATGTCATTGATAACGAGATCACATCATTAGGAGAATGATGTGATGGACAAGACCCAATCCTAAACATAGCATAAGATCGTATAGTTCGTTTGCTAGAGTTTTTCCAATGTCAAGTATCCTTTCCTTAGACCATGAGATCGTGTAACTCCCGGATACCGTAGGAGTGCTTTGGGTGTACCAAACGTCACAACGTAACTGGGTGACAATAAAGGTATACTACGGGTATCTCCGAAAGTGTCTGTTGGGTTGACACGGATCAAGACTGGGATTTGTCACTCCGTATGACGGAGAGGTATCACTGGGCCCACTCGGTAATGCATCATCATTATGAGCTCAAAGTGACCAAGTGTCTGGTCACGGGATCATGCATTACGGTACGAGTAAAGTGACTTGCCGGTAATGAGATTGAACAAGGTATTGGGATACCAACGATCGAATCTCGAGCAAGTAACATACCGATTGACAAAGGGAATTGTATACGGGGTTGCTTGAATCCTCGACATCGTGGTTCATCTGATGAGATCATCGAGGAGCATGTGGGAGCCAACATGGGTATCCAGATCCCGCTGTTGGTTATTGACCGGAGAGCAATCTCGGTCATGTCTACATGTCTCCCAAACCCGTAGGGTTTACACACTTAAGGTTCGGTGTCGCTAGGGTTGTAGGGATATGTATATGCAGTAACCCGAATGTTGTTTGGAGTCCCGGATGAGATCCCGGACGTCACGAGGAGTTTCGGAATGGTCCGGAGGTAAAGAATTATATATAGGAAGTGCTATTTCGGCCATCAGGACAAGTTTCGGGGTCACCGGTATTGTACCGGGACCACCGGAAGGGTCCCGGGGGTCCACCGGGTGGGGCCACCTATCCTGGAGGGCCCCATGGGCTGAAGTGGGAAGGGATCCAGCCCAACGTGGTCTGGGGCGCCACTTCCCCTCGGGCCCATGCGCCTAGGGTGGGGAAACCCTAAAGGGGGGCGCCCCCTTGCTTGGGGGGCAAGCCCCCCACCCCTTGGCCGCCGCCCCCTAGGAGATTGCATCTCCTAGGGCCGCCGCCCCCCCTAGGCCACCCCTATATATAGTGGGGGGATGGAGGACCTCTCACTTTTGCCTTTGGTGCCTCCCTCTCCCTCTCCAACACCTCCTCCTCCTCCATAGAGCTTGGCGAAGCCCTGCCGGAGTACTGCAGCTCCATCACCACCACGCCGTCGTGCTGCTGCTGGAGCCATCTTCCTCAACCTCTCCTTCCCCCTTGCTAGATCAAGAAGAAGGAGATGTCACGCTGACCCTACATGTGTTGAACGCGGAGGTGCCGTCCGTTCGGCGCTAGGATCTCCGTTGATTTGGATCACGTCGAGTACGACTCCCTCATCCCCGTTCTTTGAACGCTTCCGCTCACGATCTACAAAGGTATGTAGATGCATCCGATTAGTCGTTGCTAGATGAACTCATAGATGGATCTTGGTGAAACCATAGGAAAATTTTTGTTTTCTACAACGTTCACCAACAGTGGCATCATGAGCCAGGTTTATGCGTAGTTCTCTTTGCACGAGTAGAACACAATTTGTTGTGGGCGTAGATGTTGTCAACTTTCTTGCCGCTACTAGTCTTATCTTGCTTCAGAGGTATTGTGGGATGAAGCGGCCCGGACCAACCTTACGCGTACGCTTACGTGAGACCGGTTCCACCGACTAACATGCACTAGTTGCATAAGGTGGCTGGCGGGTGTCTGTCTCTCCCACTTTAGTTGGAGCGGATTCGATGAAAAGGGTCCTTATGAAGGGTAAATAGAAGTTGACAAATCACGTTGTGGCTTTCACGTAGGTAAAAAAAAACGTTCTTGCTAGAACCCTATTGCAGCCACGTAAAACTTGCAACAACAATTAGAGGGCGTCTAACTTGTTTTTGCAGCAAGTGTTCTGTGATGTGATATGGCCAAAGTTGTGATGAATGATGAATGATATATATATATATGTGATGTATGAGATCATGTTCTTGTAATAGGAATCACGACTTGCATGTCGATGAGTATGACAACCGGCAGGAGCCATAGGAGTTGTCTTTATTTTTTGTATGACCTGCGTGTCATTGAGAAACGCCATGTAAATTACTTTACTTTATTGCTAAACGTGTTATCCATAGTAGTAGAAGTAATAGTTGGCGAGCAACTTCATGGAGACACGATGATGGAGATCATGATGATGGAGATCATGGTGTCATGCCGGTGACAGGATGATCATGGAGCCCCAAGATGGAGATCAAAGGAGCTATGTGATATTGGCCATATCATGTCACTATTATTATTTGATTGCATGTGATGTTTATCATGTTTTGTACATCTTGTTTACTTAGAACGACGGTAGTAAATAAGATGATCCCTCATAATAATTTCAAGAAAGTGTTCCCCCTAACTGTGCACCGTTGCGATAGTTCGTTGTTTCGAAGCACCACGTGATGATCGGGTGTGATAGATTCCAACGTTCACATACAACGGGTGTAAGACAGATTTACACATGCAAACACTTAGTTTGACTTGACGAGCCTAGCATGTACAGACATGGCCTCGGAACACAGAAGACCGAAAGGTCGAGCATGAGTCGTATAGAAGATACGATCAACATGAAGATGTTCACCGATGTTGACTAGTTCGTCTCACGTGATGATCGGACACGGCCTAGTTAACTCGGATCATGTTATACTTAGATGACTGGAGGGATGTCTATCTGAGTGGGAGTTCATTGAATAATTTGATTAGATGAACTTAATTATCATGAACTTAGTCTAAAATCTTTACAATATGTCTTGTAGATCAAATGGCCAACGTTGTCCTCAACTTCAACGCGTTCCTTGAGAAAACCAAGCTGAAAGACGATGGCAGCAACTATACGGACTGGGTCCGGAACCTGAGGATCATCCTCATAGCTGCCAAGAAAGATTATGTCCTACAAGCACCGCTAGGTGACGCACCCGTCCCACAGAACCAAGACGTTATGAACGCTTGACAGACACGTGCTGATGATTACTCCCTCGTTCAGTGCGGCATGCTTTACAGCTTAGAACCGGGGCTCCAAAAATGTTTTGAGAGACACGGAGCATATGAGATGTTCGAAGAGCTGAAAATGGTTTTCCAAGCTCATGCCCGGGTTGAGAGATATGAAGTCTCCGACAAGTTTTTCAGCTGTAAGATGGAGGAAAATAGTTCTGTCAGTGAGCACATACTCACAATGTCTGGGTTACATAACCGCTTGACTCAGCTGGGAGTTAATCTCCCGGATGACGCAGTCATTGACAGAATCCTTCAGTCGCTTCCACCAAGCTACAAGAGCTTTGTGATGAGCTTCAATATGCAGGGGATGGAAAAGACCATTCCTGAATTATTTGCAATGCTGAAATCAGCAAAGGTAGAAGTCAAAAAGGAACATCAAGTGTTGATGGTGAATAAAACCACTAAGTTCAAGAAAGGCAAGGGTAAGAAGAACTTCAAGAAGGATGGCAAGGGAGTTGCCGCGCCCGGTAAACAAGCTACCGGGAAGAAGCCAAAGAATGGACCCAAGCCCGACTGAGTGCTTTTAATGCAAGGGAAGTGGTCACTGGAAGCGGAACTGCCCCAAATACTTAGCGGACAAGAAGGACGGCAAAACAAAAGGTATATGTGATATACATGTAATTGATGTGTACCTTACCAGTACTCGTAGTAGCTCCTGGGTATTTGATACCGGTGCAGTTGCTCACATTTGTAACTCAAAGCAGGAGCTGCGGAATAAGCGGAGACTGGCGAAGGACGAGGTGACGATGCGCGTCGGGAATGGTTCCAGGGTCGATGTGATCGCCGTCGGCACGCTACCTCTGCATTTACCTACGGGATTAGTTTTAAACCTCAATAATTGTTATTTAGTGCCAGCTTTGAGCATGAACATTGTATCGGGATCTCGTTTAATTTGAGATGGCTACTCATTTAAATCCGAGAATAATGGTTGTTCTATTTATATGAGAGATATGTTTTATGGTCATGCTCCGATGGTGAATGGTTTATTCTTAATGAATCTCGAGCGTAATGCTACACATGTTCATAGTGTGAATACCAAAAGATGTAAGGTTGATAATGATAGTCCCACATACTTGTGGCACTGCCGCCTTGGTCACATAGGTGTCAAACGCATGAAGAAGCTCCATGCAGATGGACTTTTAGAGTCTCTTGATTATGAATCATTTGACACGTGCGAACCATGCCTCATGGGTAAAATGACCAAGACTCCGTTCTCAGGAACAATGGAGCGAGCAACCAACTTGTTGGAAATCATACATACTGATGTGTGTGGTCCAATGAGCGTTGAGGCTCGCGGTGGCTATCGTTATGTTCTCACCCTCACTGATGACTTGAGTAGATATGGGTATGTCTACTTAATGAAACACAAGTCTGAAACCTTTGAAAAGTTCAAGGAATTTCAGAGTGAGGTTGAGAATCAACGTGACAGAAAAATCAAGTTCCTATGATCAGATCGTGGAGGAGAATACTTGAGTCACGAATTTGGCACACACTTAAGAAAATGTGGAATAGTTTCACAACTCACGCCGCCTGGAACACCTCAGCGTAATGGTGTGTCCGAACGTTGTAATCGCACTCTATTAGATATGGTGCGATCTATGATGTCTCTTACCGATTTACCGCTATCTTTTTGGGGCTATGCTTTAGAGACTGCCGCATTCACTTTAAATAGGGCTCCGTCGAAATCCGTTGAGACGACACCGTATGAATTATGGTTTGGGAAGAAACCTAAGCTGTCGTTTCTAAAAGTTTGGGGATGCGATGCTTATGTCAAGAAACTTCAACCTGAAAAGCTCGAACCCAAGTCGGAAAAATGCGTCTTCATAGGATACCCTAAAGAAACTATTGGGTATACCTTCTACCTCAGATCCGAAGGCAAGATCTTTGTTGCCAAGAATGGATCCTTTCTAGAGAAAGTGTTTCTCTCGAAATAAGTAAGTGGGAGGAAAGTAGAACTTGATGAAGTATTACCTCTTGAACCGGAAAATGGCGCAACTCAAAGAAATGTTCCTGAGGTGCCTGCACCGACTAGAGAGGGAGTTAATGATGATGATCATGAAACTTCAGATCAAGTTGCTACTGAACTTCGTAGGTCCACAAGGACACGTTCCGCACCAGAGTGGTACGGCAACCCTGTCTTGGAAATCATGTTGTTAGACAACGGTGAACCTTCGAACTATGAAGAAGCGATGGCGGGCCCGGATTCCGACAAATGGCTAGAAGCCATGAAATCCGAGATAGGATCCATGTATGAAAACGAAGTATGGACTTTGACTGACTTGCCTGTTGAGCGGCGAGCCATAGAAAATAAATGGATCTTTAAGAAGAAGACAGACGCGGATGGTAATGTGACCATCTATAAAGCTCGGCTTGTCGCTAAGGGTTGTCGACAAGTTCAAGGGGTTGACTACGATGAGACTTTCTCACCGGTAGCGAAGCTAAAGTCCATCCGAATCATGTTAGCAATTGTCGCATTCTATGATTATGAGATATGGCAAATGGACGTCAAAACGGCATTCCTTAATGGTTTCCTTAAGGAAGAATTGTATATGATGCAGCCGGAAGGTTTTTTCGATCCTAAGAATGCTGACAAGGTGTGCAAGCTCCAACGCTCGATTTATGGGCTGGTGCAAGCATCTCGGAGTTGGAACATTCGCTTTGATGAGATGATCAAAGCGTTTGGGTTTACGCAGACTTATGGAGAAGCCTGCGTTTACAAGAAAGTGAGTGGGAGCTCTGTAGCATTTCTCATATTATATGTAGATGACATACTTTTGATGGGAAATGATATAGAACTCTTGGACAGCATTAAGGCCTACTTGAATAAGAGTTTTTCAATGAAGGACCTTGGAGAAGCTGCATATATATTAGGCATCAAGGTCTATAGAGATAGATCAAGACGCCTCATAGGTCTTTCACAAAGCACATACCTTGATAAGATATTGAAGAAATTCAATATGGATCAGTCTAAGAAGGGGTTCTTGCCTGTGTTACAAGGTGTGAAATTGAGCTCAGCTCAATGTCCGACCACGGCAGAAGATATAGAAGAGATGAGTGTCATCCCCTATGCCTCAGCCATAGGTTCTATTATGTATGCCATGTTGTGTACCAGACCTAATGTAAACCTTGCCGTAAGTTTGGTAGGAAGGTACCAAGGTAATCCCGGCAAGGAACACTGGACAGCGGTCAAGAATATCCTGAAGTACCTGAAAAGGACTAAGGAAATGTTTCTCGTTTATGGAGGTGACGAAGAGCTCGTCGTAAAGGGTTACGTCGATGCTAGCTTCGACACAGATCTGGATGACTCTAAGTCACAAACCGGATACGTGTATATTTTGAATGGTGGGGCAGTAAGCTGGTGCAGTTGCAAGCAGAGCGTCGTGGCGGGATCTACATGTGAAGCGGAGTACATGGCAGCCTCGGAGGCAGCACATGAAGCAATTTGGGTGAAGGAGTTCATCACCGACCTAGGAGTCATACCCAATGCGTCGGGGCCAATCAAACTCTTCTGTGACAACACTGGAGCTATTGCACTTGCCAAGGAGCCTAGGTTTCACAAGAAGACCAGGCACATCAAGCGTCGCTTCAACTCCATTCGTGAAAATGTTCAAGATGGAGACATAGATATTTGTAAAGTACATACGGACCTGAATGTAGCAGATCCGTTGACTAAACCTCTCCCTAGAGCAAAACATGATCAACACCAGAATTCCATGGGTGTTCGATTCATCACAATGTAACTAGATTATTGACTCTAGTGCAAGTGGGAGACTGTTGGAAATATGCCCTATAGAGGCAATAATAAAAGCATTATTATTTATATTTCCTTGTTCATGATAATTGTCTTTATTCATGCTATAATTGTGTTATCCGGAAATCGTAATACATGTGTGAATAATAGACACCAACATGTCCCTAGTAAGCCTCTAGTTGACTAGCTCGTTGATCAACAGATAGTCATGGTTTCCTGACTATGGACATTGGATGTCATTGATAACGATCACATCATTAGGAGAATGATGTGATGGACAAGACCCAATCCTAAACATAGCATAAGATCGTATAGTTCGTTTGCTAGAGTTTTCCAATGTCAAGTATCCTTTCCTTAGACCATGAGATCGTGTAACTCCCGGATACCGTAGGAGTGCTTTGGGTGTACCAAACGTCACAACGTAACTGGGTGACTAAAAGGTATACTACGGGTATCTCCGAAAGTGTCTGTTGGGTTGACACGGATCAAGACTGGGATTTGTCACTCCGTATGACGGAGAGGTATCACTGGGCCCACTCGGTAATGCATCATCATTATGAGCTCAAAGTGACCAAGTGTCTGGTCACGGGATCATGCATTACGGTACGAGTAAAGTGACTTGCCGGTAACGAGATTGAACAAGGTATTGGGATACCACGATCGAATCTTGAGCAAGTAACATACCGATTGACAAAGGGAATTGTATACGGGGTTGCTTGAATCCTCGACATCGTGGTTCATCTGATGAGATCATCGAGGAGCATGTGGGAGCCAACATGGGTATCCAGATCCCGCTGTTGGTTATTGACCGGAGAGCAATCTCGGTCATGTCTACATGTCTCCCGAACCCGTAGGGTCTACACACTTAAGGTTCGGTGTCGCTAGGGTTGTAGGGATATGTATATGCAGTAACCCGAATGTTGTTTGGAGTCCCGGATGAGATCCCGGACGTCACGAGGAGTTTCGGAATGGTCTGGAGGTAAAGAATTATATATAGGAAGTGCTATTTCGGCCATCAGGACAAGTTTCGGGGTCACCGGTATTGTACCGGGACCACCGGAAGGGTCCCGGGGGTCCACCGGGTGGGGCCACCTATCCTGGAGGGCCCCATGGGCTGAAGTGGGAAGGGATCCAGCCCAACATGGGCTGGGGCGCCACTTCCCCTCGGGCCCATGCGCCTAGGGTGGGGAAACCCTAAAGGGGGGCGCCCCCTTGCTTGGGGGGCAAGCCCCCCACCCCTTGGCCGCCGCCCCCTAGGAGATTGCATCTCCTAGGGCCGCCGCCCCCCCTAGGCCACCCCTATATATAGTGGGGGGATGGAGGACCTCTCACTTTTGCCTTTGGTGCCTCCCTCTCCCTCTCCAACACCTCCTCCTCCTCCCCTCCTCCTCCATAGAGCTTGGCGAAGCCCTGCCGGAGTACCGCAGCTCCATCACCACCACGCCGTCGTGCTGCTGCTGGAGCCATCTTCCTCAACCTCTCCTTCCCCATTGCTGGATCAAGAAGAAGGAGACATCACGCTGACCGTACGTGTGTTGAACGCGGAGGTGCCGTCCGTTCGGCGCTAGGATCTCCGGTGATTTGGATCACATCGAGTACGACTCCCTCATCCCCGTTCTTTGAACGCTTCCGCTCACGATCTACAAAGGTATGTAGATGCATCCGATTACTCGTTGCTAGGTGAACTCATAGATGGATCTTGGTGAAACCGTAGGAAAATTTTTGTTTTCTGCAACGTTCACCAACAGACGCTTCAGCCTTCGCGTTGTCAAGATCACGTTGGTGACGTGCGAGGGCGACGGCTACCTTTAGTTTGCGCCTCTCCTCAGCAAGGCGCAAACCTTCGGCCTCGAGGTGCGCATCCTCGTCAGCAAGCTCTGCCCCGATCCGGCTCACCGCATCCGCCGCCCTCTGGAGGAACTCTTCGCGAAGGGCGCGTCGCTCCCGAGCACGCCTGAGCATGTCTTCCGCATCACCCTCTTCCACTGGAGCATGCGGAGGGCCCCGACGCGGCAAGCCCCCTCCCGGTGTGGGGCTGGGGGCTGGCGCCCTAGCCATCGCCGAATGGACCTTTCTGGGAATCTGGCCTGGCGTTGGTCCACCCACGGAGGAGGAGCCAAAGACAGACTTCATCCATTCACCATCTATGATCAGAGGAGGAACGCGGGGCAAGCCGGACGCGCCCCAGGAGGACTCATGAAGAAAGGACAGCGGGCGCGCAGGCTCGAGGTGCCCTATGGAACGGACCACTCCACCAACCGGTCCGGCAGCAGGGGTGCCGCTCGAGCTCGGCGCGCCCAGGGCCAGCGGAGAAGGCGAAGCTTTGGGGGATGGCTCCCGGGCCGACTCGGCGAGTTTGGCAGGGCAGGGCCTGAAAGGCCACAATCAGTCGCAGGGATAGCAAAGTAAATGAGTAGAGAAAGAAGAAGACTTACTCGTCCATGGCAAAGTACTTCCTGCGCTTCAACAAGCGGCAAGGGTGGTCGTTGCCACCCAAGGCCTCCTTCCTCTTGCGGGGGGCCTCGAAGTCTACGCGGAACCGACCTAAGCGCTCCGCGCAAGGGTCGGCCTGTGGCACGGAAGAAGCGTCAAGATGATCAGCGCTGGAGGAGTCTGCCTGGGGGGCGCTGTCAGGCGTCGCCTCATGAGGAACGGCTGGGGCCTCGGGAGCCCCGGCCTCAGGAATCGTAGGCCGCAACTCCGCACCTGCCGCCGCTCCAGGGCGGGCCTCGGGAGACGCCGCCTTCGAGACTTCTCACGGCGTTGGCACCTCGACATCAGTCTCCTCAACTCCCGCCGGTTCTCGTCTCTCCGCCCTGTCGCGTGAGGAAGGACCGCTGTGGGCGGCAGGAGGAGCAACCACGGCAGCTGGGTTCTCGTGGGGCCCCGTGAAGCCAGCCGGGTGCAGCCCCCACTCGTCGAAACTGGGCATATGCCTCACAAAATCGGCCCTGCCAGAGCAAAGGTATAAAAGGGCACCATCACGCCGAAGGCTTCCTGGGGAAAGATCGCCAGTCAAGACCCTGAGCACCGTCTGCAGCACTTCAGGCGCCAAGTCCTCCTCCCGAAGCCGCATGCGGTCTCTGTGCCCCGCAAAGTCCCACATCCGGCGAGAGTGGCGCTGGAGAGGAGCAATGCGACATTGGAGGAACTCCTTCGCCACCTTGGGTGCTGTCACATTGAGCGCCCTCAAACTCTGGAAGCGGCGCTAGACGAAGGCGAGCCGGGGGCTCACGAGCATCTCATGGTCCCAACCCGAGTGGGGAACAACAGGCAAGGACGGGTGCGAGAGCAAGGGGTTGGGCACTCCGACGTCCACGTACAGCCACCGCTCTCTGAACCTGGCCTCAGGAGGAGGAAGGCCGAAGTCGATCCCTGAAGCAGCCGTCTCTTGCACGGCAAAGAAGCTCACACACCCTGAGCACTGAGTGGGGTCGCTTAGGCGCAAAGAAAAGAAGTGGCACAGTGGGGAAACGTAAGGAGGAATGCCAATCATCGCCTCGCAAACAAAAGCAAAGACAGCCAGAAGAGTAATGGACTCCGGCCCGAGGTGCATCATGTGGATCTGATAATGGGAGAGAACCGCATTGAAGAAGGCGGAAAAGGGGGGAACCAGACCCGCCCATAGGGCATCGGCAAAGAATCGGACCTCCGTGACGATCCTATCAAGGGAGGCATGGGACGCAGGCCAGAATGTTGTCCTGCCGCACTCATTGAAGATAGTGGCAAGGGCGGAGCGGACCTTGTTCAAAGCTTCTGGATTGAGTATGATCGGCCGAGCAACGGCGGGGGCCGCCGCCGGAAGTGTGCGGGGCGAAGGCGCGGGCTTCTTTCCCCTTCCTTTCTTCGTTGGCGCCATGGCGGTGAAGAGAGGGAAGAACTCGAGCCGGATTGGCGGCGGAGGCTGGAGCTCGAAGAAGGAGGAAAGGTAGGAGCCGAGCGAGCACCGGGAAGGAGGAACAACTGTGTGCAACTACGGGTCCACTTAGCCGGGCACGCAACAAGGCGTCGTGGGGAAGCGAAGACGCCCACGTCCAATCAAACGCCACATGGCACCCAAGGCCGCAGGCTATTGGGGCCCGTGATGCTTCGCGCTTGCCCCTTCGCTTCTCTGCTAGGCCAAGCCCGGGCGCGCCTTGGGCCCGGGGGCTATTGTCGGCGTTCTGGGAACAGGGGTCCCCAGACTTGCCTGCCTGCGGCCTGCGGCGTGGCTCAAGTGGGGGCCCAGCGCGGCCCATCTTCATCAGCTCAGGCTCAAGTCCCTCGCGAGGGGCCAACCCTCGCGGGATGGACGACAGGAAGCTTCCTCAGAGGCAGCCTCATCAGGCAGGCTCGCGAGGAGGCGGAGAGATCAAGGAAGGGGTACCTCGCGAGGAGCCCGTGACACAAGCCATGACGATCGAGACCAGGCGGGCGCCAGGCGGGCGCCGGCCTGCGCAGTGTCCTTGTTTCCTCTTCGGTGCAAAGGGAGCAAGCACAGGCCAAGGCATCGGGCAAAGGTTACCATTCCGGTGCAACGAGACCAAGACCAGCAGAGCGGCAGGACGGAGGTCACCGTGGAGCCCAAGACGGTGTCATCACCAGTGCTTTTGGCAGCCGAAGACCACCTTTGGTCAGGATAACTTATACTAGATGTTCCCCTTCAAAATGGCCAATTGTTGGTGCCCTTCCCGCTCATTATTTGGGGAGAGGCCCAGGGCCTCTATAAATAGGGCTAGCCACCACAGAGTAGGGGCAATCTGATCTAACCAGAGAGCCCGGGACCAAGTAGAACACTCCGCACCAGCTCAAGAACACCTCTCGCGAGGCTGTTCTTCCCCTGTACTGTTCATCTTCAGCCCCTAAGGCAATCCACCACACCACACACTGGAGTAGGGTATTACACCACAACGGTGGCCCGAACCAGTTTAAATCTCGTGTCCTTTGTGTTGTTCGTCGTTTCCAGCTTAGATCACACGAGGAGATCGGACGTATATCGGTAGGGGAGAGATCTCCGCGCGCACCCCAGAGTTTGAACCTTAAGGGTCTGCCGGAACCCGAAATCCGACACTTTGCGCCGTAACCATGGACAATCTTCATCATTTAACTGGATTCTCGGATCAATATTCATTGTGAATGGAGCAATTTCATCAAACTTTTCATAATCTTCTGACATGTCTGTCTTGTAATCCACTCCGACGATGTTTCTTTTCCCTAAAAGAACTATGTGGCGCTTTGGCTCATCGTATGATGCATTCGCTTCCTTATCTTTTCTTTTTCTCGGCCTGGTAGACATGTCTTTCACATAGAAAACCTGCGCCACAACATTGGCTAGGATGAATGGTTCGTCTGCATACGCAAGATTGTTGAGATCCACTGTTGTCATTTCGTACTGCGGGTCTTCCGTTACCCTGCCTCGTGTCATATTAATCCATTTGCACCAAAACAAAGGGGCCTTCAAACCACGTCCATAGTCAAGTTCCCATATGTCCTCTATGTAACCATAATATGTTTCCTTTCCCGTCTTGGTTGGTGCATCAAAGCGGACACCGCTGTTTTGGTTGGTACTCTTCTTATCTTGGGCGATCGTGTAAAATGTATTCCCATTTATCTCGTACCCTTTGAAAGTCATTATATTCGAAGATGGTAACTGGGACAACAAGTATAGGTCATCTCAATAGCGGAATCATGCATGGCACGTGTCTACAACCAGCCGGCGAAAGTCCCCGATTGTTCACGTGTAATCCAGTCGCCAGACTGCTCCAGGTGTTTGGAGCGTAGAAAATTCTTGTGTTCCTCCATATACAGAGCCACCAAGGCGGAATTCTGTAGAACTGTGTAGTGTGCTTGAGTGAGAGAATGCCCGTCCATACATATTATTTGATCCCCTCCTAGCGTGCCTTTTCCATCTAGTCTGCCCTTATGCCGCGATTCAGGAACACCGATCGGCTTAAGGTCAGGAATAAAGTCAATACAAAACTCAATGACCTCCTCATTTTCATGGCCCTTCGAGATGCTTCCTTCTGGCCTAGCACGGTTATGAACATATTTCTTCAAGACTCCCATGAACCTCTCAAAGGGGAACATATTGTGTAGAAATACAGGACCCAAAATGTTAATCTCTTCGCATAGGTGAACTAGGACATGCGTCATGATGTTGAAGAAGGATGGTGGGAACACCAATTCGAAACTGACAAGACATTGCACCAAATCATTCTGTAACCTTGGTATGATTTCTGGATCGATTACCTTCTGATAGATTGCATTGAGGAATGCACATATCTTCACAATGGCTAATCGAACGTTTTCCGGTAGAAGCCCCCTCAATGTAATCGGAAGCAGTTGTGTCATAATCACATGGCAGTCATGAGACTTTAGGTTCTGGAACTTTTTATCTACCATATTTATTATTCCCTTTATATTCGATGAGAAGTCAGACGATACCTTCATATTGAGCAGGCATTCAAAGAAGATTTCCTTCTCTTCTTTGGTAAGAGCATAGCCGGCATGACCCTGATGTATGCCGTCTTTTCCATGCATACGTTGCTGGTCCTCTCGTGCCTCCGGTGTATCTTTTGTCTTCCCATACACGCCCAAGAAGCCAAGCAGGGTCACGCAAAGATTCTTCGTCACATGCATCACGTCGATTGCGGAGCAGACCTCTAGGTCTTTCCAATAGGGCAAGTCCTAAAATATAGATTTCTTCTTCCACATGGGTGCGCGTCCGTATTCGTCCTTCGGAACAGGTTGTCCGCCAGGACCCTTTCCAAAGATTACTTTCAAATCCTTGACCATATCATGTACATCAGCACCGGTACGCTGGCGAGGCTTTGTCCGGTGATCCGCCTCACCTTTGAAATGCTTGCCTTTCTTTCTTACGGGATGCCTGCTCGGAAGAAATCGACGATGTCCCAGGTACACATTCTTCCTACAACTATCCAAATATATACTGTCCGTATCATTTGAACAGTGCATGCATCCACAATATCACTTGTTTGTCTGTCCTAAAAGGTTACTGAGAGCAGGCCAATCATTGATGGTCACGAACAGCAACGCCTTTAGGTCAAATTCTTCCTATTTGTGCTCATCCCACGCACGTACACCTTTTCCATTCCACAGCTATAATAGTTCTTCAACTAACGGCCTTAGGTACACATCAATGTCGTTGCCGGGTTGCTTAGGGCCTTGGGTGAGCACTGGCATCATAATGAACTTCCGCTTCATGCACAACCAAGGAGGAAGGTTATACAAACATAGAGTCACAGGCCACGTGCTATGGTTGCTGCTCTGCTCCCCAAAAGGATTAACGCCATCTGCGCTTAGAGCAAACCATACGTTCCTTGGGTCACCTGCAACCTCCTCCCTGTAATTTCTCTCGATTTTTCTCCACTGCGACCCATCAGCGGGTACTCTCAACTTTCCGTCTTTCTTACGGTCTTCTCCGTGCCATCACATCGCCTTGGCATGCTCTTTGTTTTGGAACAAACGTTTCAACCGTGGTATTATAGGAGCATACCACATCACCATGGTAGGAATCTTCTTCCTGGGGCGCTCGCCCTCGACATCACTAGGGTCATCGCGGCTGATCTTATAGCGCAATGCACCGCATACCGGGCACGCGTTCAAATCCTCGTACTCACATCGGTAGAGGATGCAGTCATTAGGGCATGCATGTATCTTCTGCACCTCTAACCCTAGAGGGCAGACAACCTTCTTTGCTTCGTACGTACTCTCGGGCACTTCGTTGTCCTTTGGAAGCATATTCTTTATCATTACCAGCAATTTTCCAAATCCCTTGTCAGATACACCATTCTCTTCCTTCCATTACAGTAATTCCAGTGTGGTGCCCAGCATTTTCTTGTCACCTTCGCAATTCGGGTACAACAATTTCTTGTGATCCTCTAACATGCGCTGCAACTTCTTCTTCTCCTTTTCACTTGCGCGGTTTCTCTTTGCATCGGCAATGGCCTGACCTAGATCATCAGCGGGCTCATCTGATGCCTCTTCTTCAGCATCTTCCCGCATTGCCGGCTCAGCTTGTTCCCCCATTATTGTATCATCGTATTTAGGGAACCCGTGGCCAGGATAGCTATCGTCGTCCTCTTCTTCTTCATTGTCTTCCATCATAACCCCTCTTTCTCCGTGCTTGGTCCAAACATTATAGTGGGGCATGAAATCGGACTCAAACAGGTGGACGTGAATGGTTCTTGAGTTAGAGTAAGTGTGATCATTCTTACAGCCAGCACATGGAGAAGGCATAAAACCATCCGCTCGCTTGTTTGCCTGAGCCACAATCAGAAAAGTACGCACGCCATCAATGAACTGGGGAGAGCATCGGTCATCGTACATCCATTGCCGGCGCATCTTCATTACACACCACCAAATAGACCAAATTAATACAAGTTCATACATAAAGTTCATACAACACTTAAATGCAACATACAAATAACTCTCTAGCTAAAGCATTTAAATGCTACAACAAATGCGATCAAGATCGCAACTAAGGTAACAATTGATCCAACAGCATAATGGTACCAAGCCTCGCTATCAATGGCATATTTTCTAATCTTTCTAATCTTCAACCGCATTTTCTCCATCTTGATCTTGTGATCATCGACGACATCGACAACATGCAACTCTAATTCCATCTTCTCCCCCTCAATTCTTTTCAATTTTTCTTTCAAATACTCATTTTCTCTTTCGACTAAATTCAACCTCTCGACAATAGGGTCGGTTGGAATTTCCGGTTCACATACCTCCTAGATAAAAAATATCTATGTCAACTTGATGGGCATAATTTGTCATAAACACGAAATGCAACAAATAGTTTTAAAAGATCATATACCACATCCGAATCATAACACAGATGAGGGCCGACGGGGACGGATATCAAAACCATGGCACTATGTATAACAAACAACGTACGGGTAAGATAATTATACAAGTAACTATATATCTAAATCACACAAACATGATTTTTTAATATAAAAAAGATAAGAACAAGAGGCTCATCACAAGGTGGTGCCGGCGACGGGTCGGTGCGGACGATCGACGGTGGTTACGACGGAGACGGGAAGGCACTAAGTAAACCATACCTACATATGCAAACTAAGAGTTATTTTAAGCTCAAATTGCATATAAATCAAATAAAATACCATTTATAATTCCTCCCAAATTACTAAAACCCACAAATTAATCACTATATAAAGCATTGCAAAAGCTAATCTAGCAATGAGAGATGAAAGGACAAAGTTGCTAACCTTTGTGATCACTTGAATGGATGGGGGCCTTCAAATCTTGACAAAATTTAGGCAAAATGTGTGATGGAGCTCGAGGGAAGAGGGGAAGAACAGAGAGTAGAGGGGAAAGGGGGAACAACAAAGCGAGCTAGACAAAGGGTTTATATGTAGGATGACCTTTAGTACCGGTTCGTGGCGTGAACCGGTACTAAAGGTGCTGAGGGGCCCCAGTCTGACAACATCCTGCCACCACTCACTTTAGTACCGGTTCATGGCACGAACTGGTGCTAAAGGTTCGTCACAAACTGGTACTACTGAGACCGGCCCGCCTAGCCATTGGAACCGGCACTAATGATCGCATTAGTGCCGGCTCAAATACAAACCGAGACTAATGAGCTACACATTAGACCTTTTTTCTACTAGTGACGCTATCAAATCCCTCATCGATCTCGATTTCCCCACCCAATCCCACGGATGGGCGGGCGCATGCTGCACACACAATTTGGTCTCTGCGGTGAGGTGTGCCCCACATCATCCGCCGTGGAGCTGTTTTATTTCTCTACATACCCCAACTCCAAAGAAAAAGGAACACAAATTGCAGATGGGGGTAGCTGCGATGCGGGCCTATCATGGTGATGACGAGCTAGCTACTGGATCCACACTCTATCCGTTTCTGTTTCTGGTCAGACAGACAGAGACGATGGTTGGATTGGATGGATGGTACTCAAGGAATTCGAGCCGTGATCCTTGGAATCCAGCGTTTTCATTGGATTGGAATCCAGGAATTAAAAATTGGATTGGATCTATCAGGCCCCTTCCAATGCTCCACCTTATACGGATGCTAAGCATGCCATGTAGACGAAAAATCTGATGTGGCAAGGCAATTAAGAGGAGAGATGGGTTTGATGACCCTAGGAAGAACCAATGCCAAGCACGTGAATCTAGGTAAAACATTTAAATGAAGCAAACTCATCAATGCATGAGAGAGTTTAGTAGCTAAATCATTAAATGAAGGGAGCTTAGCTACAAGAAGCTAAGCACCTATGCATTAGGGAGTTTGGTTGCTAAGCTATTTAATATGCTCAGCATCCCATCTAAACACAGATCCATTGGGAGCAGCCTCATAGTGAATTCGAGCCGTTGTCAAACACAGCGTTTTCATTGGATTGGAATCCAGGAATTAAGCCTAGATCCGGTGACTTACGCCAGGGCCGCGGAATGGGCGCAACTAATCATGTGGCCTGTGGGCGCGAGAGAAAATAACTAGCCCAAAAGTACCGATCATCTGTTAAGGTGAGGATTTTTCAGGTGGTTATTGCACCTGAACCGTCTCAACACCCAAGCAAACCTCCAGCGAGAAGAAATTATAGTATATAGCTAGATCTTTCATAAGCAAATATTTGAGTTTCGAACCATGTACAATTATCCAACTAAGCATATATATGTAATCATTATCAGAAAAATAACATCCAAGCATGTTTAGCCCTACAATACATGGAATCACTCTCGGGCACACGCATTTTTACATAAAATACGACCATGCCAAAAGTGCATATGTTCAAGTTCATATGTATTTAGTTTTTGGTGAATTAGATTTTGAGGCAGGTAAGATTGACATTTGGAAGAAAGACATTTTAGAATCATAATCAACCAACTACCAAACCCATTTGTGAATGCATTTTCTACCAAACTATTATGCACCGGTAAAGATGTCATAGACATTGTGTTTATAAGAGAACAATAAAACTTTGCCCTTGCTCTACCTCTAGTGAACGGTACATTCTAGATCTCGCAGGTCGCCTTTTGGTGTCGTATCGTTGTAAAGGCTGAGTGTATTTGTGCATTCCTAAAAGAAAAAGGAAAGAACTAAGGAGCTGCAAAATCTTCTCGGTAGCTTTGGTGCCGAGCAAGTGCAATAACGAATTTAGGGAACTGTTGCATACGAGAATAGCCCCCTCGTGCTGTGCATATGCATGAAGCTGGAAGAGGAATTGGAAAAGTACTATGAACCATGGTAACAAAAAGAACCCATGTTACATGAAACCTTTTGCATTTAATTCACTTAGGGCATCTTCAATGCCGACCGGCAAACCTCTCGCATCCGTTCGGACCACGTTGTCCAGACCGTTGAAGACATCCAGCACGATCATGTATCGATTCGTCGGACGCGTCTTCTCCCGCAAATTGAAGACAAACATGGGGCGGGGGGGGGGGGGGGGGGGGGGGGTGTTGAGGATAAAACTTTGCCCTTGCTCCACCTCTACTGAATGGTACATTCTAGAGATCTCGTAGGTCGCCTTTTAGTGTCGTAATCGTTCTAAAGGCTGAGTGTATTTGTGCATTCCTAAAAGAAAAGGAAAATAACTAAGGGCATGTACAATGGATAAATGATAAGATGGAGAAGAGAGAACTCATAAAAAAAGGTTTAGAGAAGACAAGGGATGATCTCTTAGCATAATATGTCTTATCATATTTTTAGGAATGGCTAATTATTGAAGATAAGGCTAAGAGATGACCCATTGTAGATTTTTTTGTCATCACTAAATTACATGCAAAATTTAAAATAAAACTATATTATCAACCATTGTACGTGTCCTAATGAGCTGCAAAATGTTCTCGGTAGCTTTGGTGTCTGTTAAACATGAGATATTGTAGGCATCAAGGGCCACTTGCGTCATGAGTTAAGGTAGTTAGGGATAGGCTATTTCTGTTTAAATCCTTCTATCCCTAATCTCTCTCTTTGTAATCTGTTCGGTTGTATCTCAACCGATTATCTTGTACTCCACGTGAGGTTTCCTCACCAGATCAATATAACTCCATGCGGGCTCCCTGTTGGGGGTTGAGACGCTTCATCATAACTTTCGTGGTATACAGAGCAGGTCCCTTCCATCACATCTAGCTCATCTCCATCGATCTCCCAAAACCCATCCTGCTGCCATGTCCACCTCCGCTGCTCCGGTCTCCTCCGGCCTCAACTACAACATCTCCGAGCCGCTCACCAGGACGAACTATGTCCTCTGGCGAGCCCAAGTGCGATCCCAGATAATGGGCGCCGGCCTGTACGGCTACATCGACCAAACCATAGCAGAACCTCCCAAGCTCATCACCACCAAGGACAAGGACGGCAAAGATCAGGTGAACCCCAACCCTGCATATGCCCCTGGTTAGTCCAAGATCAACAGATCGTCGCATATCTTCTTCGAAACCTCTCCAAGGAGGTGCTGGTTCAAGTAGCATCGATGGAAACATCGCATGCGATCTGGACGGCGCTGAGCAACATCTTCTCTGCGTCTCGCTGTCCCGCGTCAACAACATTCGTGCCTTCCTCACCAACGCCCAGAAGGGCAACCAGCCGGCAGCGACCTACTTCGGGCACATGCGTGCTCTCTCTGATGAACTTGCAGCGGTAGGCAAACTGATCAGCAAGGACGAGCTGGTGTCGTTCATCATCGCGGGGCTTGACATGGAGTATCAGCCCATCATCTCCGCCCTGGATGCACGCACTGATCCGGTCACCGTCGAGAACCTCTTCTCCATGGTAGCCAATTTCGACCAGCGGGTCGAGATGTTCCATGGGACAGGCGCTGGCAACTTCAAGTCCTCCGCCAACCTTGCTTCTCGCGGCCGCCAGGGATCCAACAAGGGCTCCTGCGGTCAGCAAAGGAGCGGTGGCGGCGGTGGCTCTCGCACTGGTGGCGGCGGCGGCTACAACAACCCTAATGGCTACAACAGCAACACTGGTGGCGGCGGCGGTCACTACGGTGGTGGTGGCGGCAGCGGCCACTACGGCGGTGGTGGCAGCGGCGGCCACTACGGTGGTGGTGGTGGTGGCTACCATCATCAAGGAAACAACGGTGGCGGCTACCCTCCTCGGCGCCCTCCCTTCACCAACAACAGAGGGCGCAACAATTTCCAGGGGTATGAAGGGTATGAAGGCCGTTGTCAAATTTGCAAAAAAATTAACCATCTTGCCAAAGATTGCGATTGGCGTTATGCCGATGACACATCCCAGAAGAAAAAAGTTGCTGCTGTAGCTGATGCATCCTATGGTGTTGATACAAATTGGTACATGGACACTGGTGCAACCAACCATATCACTGGAGAACTTGAGAAGGTGACGATGCAAGAGAAATACCGCGGCCACAATCAAGTTTACACCGCAGCAAACGGTGCAGGTATGAAGATTAGTAATATTGGTTAATCAATTATCGAAACACCACATAAAAATTTAATTCTGAAAGATATCTTGCATGTACCCAATGCTTCCAAAACTCTTCTTTACGTCCATCGTATTGCTCTTGATAATAATGTCTTCCTTGAGTTTCACCCATTCTTCTTTTTGATCAAGGATCAGGTCACGAAGAGAGTTCTCCATAGGGGTACATGTGTGCAAGGGCTCTATGCATTGCTTCCTCAATATTGCCAGTTCAATAAACAAGTGTATGGTGCCATCAAGCTTTCTGCTGAAAGGTGGCACAGTCATTTAGGCCATCCCTTGTTTGCTACCGTTCGTCAAATTCTTAGTAAAAATAAACTCCCAGTTGTTGGTGAGAGAAATTTAGAAACTATTTGTGATTCATGCCAAAGAGCAAAAAGTCATCAGTTGCCTTATCCTGTTTCCACTAGTGTGTCTACCAAACCATTGCAACTTATTTTTTTTTATGTTTGGGGTCCAGCACCCACTTCTGTTGGTAGACATTCTTACTATGTGAGCTTCATTGATGATTATAGCAAATATACTTGGATCTATCTCCTTAAGAAACGTTCCGATGTTTTCCAAGTGTTTCACAACTTTCAAGCTCTTGTTGAGCGGAAGTTTGATAGCAAAATCATTGCCATGCAGTCCGACTGGGGTGGTGAGTATGAGAAGCTAAATTCTTTTTTTCAAAAGATAGGTATTTCTCACCATGTGTCTTGCCCACACGCTCACCAACAAAACGGTTCCGCCGAACGGAAGCATCGCCACATTGTCGAAGTAGGTCTTGCTCTCCTAGCTTCCGCGTCTATGCCTTTGAAATTTTGGGACGAAGCCTTTCTCACCGCTGTTCACCTTATCAATATGTGGCCTAGTCATACTATCGCAAATGAAACCCCCACTGAACGTCTTCTCCATATCACACCCAATTATACTACTCTTCGTGTTTTCGGTTGTGCCTGTTGGCCAAACCTTCGTCCCTACAACTCTCGTAAACTTATGTTTCGATCTCAACAATGTGTCTTTCTTGGGTATAGTGCACAACATAAAGGTGTCAAGTGTCTTGACGTGTCCACCGGTCGTGTGTATATTTCTCGTGATGTTGTGTTTGATGAAACTCAATTTCCATTTGCTAAACTTCATCCCAATGTCGGTGCCCATCTCAGGAAGGAGATCCTTCTTCTCCCATCTCATCTAACCGGAGTTGATCATGTGGAAAACGATAGTTGTGATGACTTAATATTGACTAACTCTTCTAATCTGTTACCTGAGTCTGCTGCTACAGGTGAAAACAGTGCTGAAAACGGCGTTCAAAACGGTGCAAGTTTTTCTGAAAACAGTGCTCCAATGTGTCCTCCAGCTGTCACGATGGAGCTGCCAAGATCATCGCCGGGATCCGTGCCTCTGATCGTGCCAGGGCCGACCGGATCTGCATCAGGATCGGCGCCCTCATCCAGTCATGTGCCCCGTGCCAGCCCGCCGCCTCTTGCCTCAGCGAGTGCGTCATCGCCCGCCTCGAGCCGCTCGCCTTCCGCCACACGTCGGTGTGCATCTGGGTCCGACCCCGCGGGTGTGCTGCACCAACCTGTCCGTCTGGACCCCGCCCACGCGTTTTCTGGCTAAGCCTCGGGTCTACTCCCGGCGGGCCCCGTCTCTGGCAACCGCACCAGGCGGATCCTCTATGGCCAACCCGTCATCTCCTGTGGTTCAGTAGGCCACAAAGGATCCCGTGCCTGCTTCCTCGGGATCGCTGGCCTCGATCCAGGGGGAGATTGAGGAATCTTCTGCTGCTGCTGTGTCTGCCCTCGGATCCTCTGTGCCAACTCGTGCTGCTGCTTCACCACCGTGTACACGTCTTCGCGCAGGTGTCATTCAACCCACAAATTATAAAGTCAAATTTGGTCTGTCTGCTTCCACAGGAGAACCTCGCACTTATCAGGAAGCTCTTGGTGATCCTAGTTGGAAAAAGGCTATGGAGGATGAATATCAGGCTCTTCAGAAAAACAACACATGGCATCTAGTTCCTTCATAGCGAGGTAAAAATGTGATTGACTGTAAGTGGGTATTCAGGATAAAAAGAAAGTCTGATGGTACGAACGATCGGCATAAAGCTAGGCTTGTTTCTAAAGGCTTCAAACAAAGGTACGGCATAGACTATGAGGATACTTTTAGTCCTGTCGTTAAGGCTGCTACTATTCGTCTTGTTCTATCCATTGCTGTGTCGAGAGGATGGAGTCTCAGACAGCTAGATGTGCAGAACGCGTTCCTTCATGGTGTTCTGGAAGAGGAAGTATACATGAAACAACCTCCTGGGTTTGAGGATAAAAGCAAACCGTCTCACATATGCAGGCTTGACAGATCAATTTATGTACTGAAACAAGCCCCCAGAGCATGGTACTCTAGATTGAGTACAAAACTACAGCAACTTGGTTTCACTCCTTCAAAGTCTGACACTTCATTGTTTATTTACCATAAGTCAAATACTTCAGTTTTTGTGCTTATCTATGTTGATGATATTATTGTCACAAGCTTGTCCAATGAAGCAATAACAGCTCTTTTGTCAGACTTGAACTCAGAATTTGCTCTTAAGGATCTAGGTGATTTGCACTTCTTCCTTGGCATTGAAGTTAAGAGAAACAAGGAAGGTGGCCTTCACCTTTCTCAGGAAAAGTATGCTACAGATCTCTTGCGCAGAGTTGGGTTACATGGTTGCAAACCTTCTCCAACACCTTTGTCCAGTTCAGAGAAACTCACACTTGTTGAAGGAGAACCCTTGAACCAAGAGGATGGCACCAAATATAGAAGCCTGGTGGGTGCACTTCAGTACTTGACTCTCACCAGGCCAGACATCTGCTTTGCAGTTAATAAGGTTTGTCAGTATCTCCATGCACCAACCACTGCCCATTGGACTGCAGCTAAACGTATATTGAGATATGTGAAAAACACTCTAAGTGTTGGCATCACTTTCAGTAAGTCACCATCCACTCTTGTTAGTGCATTTTCTGATTCTGACTAGGCAGGCTGTTTGGATGACAGAAGATCAACTGGTGGCTTTGCAGTGTTCTTTGGTCCCAATTTGATTTCTTGTTGTGCAAAGAAACATGCCACAGTTTCAAGATCCAGTACTGAGGCAGAGTACAAAGCACTTGCCAATGCAACAACAGAAATTATCTGGGTGAAATCTATGCTTAAGGAACTTGGTCTATATCATACACAGACACCATGTCTCTGGTGTGATAACCTTGGTGCAACCTACTTGTCAGCTAATCCTGTTTTTCATGCACATACCAAACACATTGAAATTGACTATCATTTCGTAAGAGAAAGAGTTGCTAATAAGGAACTGGACATTCGGTTTGTTCACTCAAAGGATCAAGTTGCTGATGGGTTTACAAAGGCACTGGCCTTGAGGCCATTTGAGGAGTTTAAGCGTAATCTAAACTTGCGCAGTTCAGATTAAGGGAGGGTGTTAAACATGAGATATTGTAGGCGTCAAGGGCCACTTGCGTCATGAGTTAAGGTAGTTAGGGATAGGTTGTTTCTGTTTAAATCCTTCTATCCCTAATCTCTCTCTCTATATATATAATCTGTTCGGTTGAGATATTATCATGTACTCCACGTGAGTTTTCCTCACCAGATCAATATAACTCCATGCGGGTTCCCTGTTGAGGCTTGAGACGCTTCATCATAACTTTCAGTGTCGAGCAAGTGCAATAACGAATTTAAGGAACTGTTGCATACTCCCTCTATTTGTTCCAAAATAGATAACTCTCGGTAGCTTTGGAGGGAGTACGAGCTAGCCCCCTCGTGGTGTACATATGCATGAAGCTGGAAGAGGAATTGGAAAAGTACTATCAACCATCGTAACAAAAAAATCAGTGTTGCATGAAAGCTTTTGCATTTAATTCATTTAGGGCATCTCCAAAACGGACAGATAAACTTCCCGCATCTGTTCGGATCACGCTGTCCGGACCATCGAAGCCATACAACGTGGTCCTGTATCGGTTCGAGGCGTGTCCGGACGCGTTTTCTCTCGTAAACCAGAGACAAACGGGGGGGGGGGTATGTGGGAGTCTGGACCAATCACATGCCCGCTTCTAACCGCCCTGATCAACCAAAAACCCCTCACCCCTCCCGCGCGCGCTTCGCGCCTGTTGCCAGCTGCTCACTTTCATGCCGTTGTAGAGCGTGTCGCTCAACATTGAAGGCGGCTCAGGGCGACGCAACCTCTCACTGCCTCCACCATTGAAGCAGCGTGCCGACCAAGGGCTCCGCACACTGCACGCGCGGTTGAACACGCCTCCTTGCCGCACATGGGGAAGACAAAGGGATCTGCTGCGGCCGGCTGCAAACTAGTGTAGTGTATCCGTGTCGTGGGAGTGGAGCTCCGCGCGACCGTACGTGCACATAATTTTACCTTTTTAGTTGAAATATGCTCAAAATTTAACCGTTTTCGTTCGGTTTGTATGACATTCGTCATGTTTATATGAAGTCTGGCTGAGTTTGCATGAATTATATCTGGTTTGTTGAAAAAGAGTTTGCAATGTATGCGGTTAGCGTTGGATGGAGGCCCCCGCATCTGTGTCCGCGGAGTGGTCTCCCCTACACATGGACGGATGCGGGAGAAAATTTGCGGGTCGCCGTTGGAGATGCCCTTACAACCCCTGGCCAGGCCCATCGATGAGGTGGCCCAAGTGGGCATACGTAAGTACAGTAGTATATAACGGGATCCCCTTTATCTCACATGTTGCGAGAGTGAGGGAATCCTCGCTGGAAGAGAGGGCAAATTGTGCCGGCCATTGGAGAATATTCTTAATATATATTACATAACACTCTACATAAAACATTTTAAAAATACTGACCAAGCATTTAAAAAATGTAAAAGGTATATAGAGAAAATGTTTCTCACATAAACAAAAAATGTATATAAAAAATATACAACGTGAAATGTGTATATAAGAAATGTTGACCATGTATTTTAAAAATCTTAATCCAAGCATTTAAAAAAGAAATGTTGAACAAGTGTTCGAAAAATGTTAAGCGTGTATTTAGAAAATGTTAAATTTATATATAGAAATTGTTGATCATGTATTCAAAAAATGCTAAACTTGTATTTAAAAAATGTTAAATGTCTATAGAAAAATTGTTGGACATTTATTAAAAATATATGAAACTTGTCTTTGAAAAATATTAAATGTGTAGAGAAAAAATGTTAAACTTGTATTTGAAAAATGACGAATATGTATAGGAAAAATGTTGACCATGTATCAATAAAATATTGAACTTGTATTTGAAAAATGTTGAATCCGCATAGAAAAATGTTGACCATGTATTAAAAAACCTTAAATTTATATTTGAATTTTTTTAAAGTGTACAGGAAAATGCTGGCCATGCAATAAAAAATGTTAAACTCTTATTTGAAAAATGTTAATGAAGCATTTGAAAAAAAATAACTCGTATAGAAAAAATGTTGACTGTGTATTGAAAAAATGTTGATCTACTATTTCAAAAAATGTTTAATGTGTATTAAAAATGTATTAGATATATACCAAAAATTTGTATAGAAAAAACGAAAACCAGGAGTAAACAAAAAATATTAAAAACAAGAAATTAAAAAACACGAAAAAATGCAATTAAAACCGAGAATAAACAAAAAATAGAGGAAAAATAGAAATAAAACAGAGGAAAACAAAAGAAAACCGTTATCAAAAGGAAAACAGAAAAAAAAAAGGTGGAGAAAACCAGTTGTTTTACCTCAAGTACGTCGCGCGCTACTCCCACCGTCCTTCAAAGAGTGTACTTTCAACATTGTTGGAGGCTCAAACTATCTCAAAGTTTGAACAAATTTGTGCAAAACTATATCAATGTTTATGAAACCGAATAAGTATATGATAAAAAATATATTTTATCATGAATCTAATGCTACTAATTTGATGGCATAAATGTGGATTTATTATTGTATAAAATACGCTCAAACATAACTTTTCAATAAAATTCAAAATACACTCTTTAAAGGATGGAAGGAGTATATATCAAGCACGATCTTGGCCATCTAAAAAACCACGAACTTGGCTGTGGCGTATTGGGTAGGGGCGCTAGAATGCAAAAGGTTCGAATCCTAGCCACCCTACTTTCTTCCTCTTCCTTTCTTTTAAAGATTTGTTAATGGGCCGTCCCAATTTCCTTAAGCGAGAGCTGTTTCCATCTCGCTTAAGGCGAGATATAGCTCCCACGGTATATAACTTTTTTGTGCTTCTGCAGTAGGCTTCTGCGGTATATAACTATACTCCTCCTTACGTGAGGAAAGGGAAGGCTTGCCAGGCCATAGGCCCATGGGTGCAGGATTCTTCGAAAGAAAAGCAGACCAAATATTTGTTTTCTTCAGGCCATGGTTATTTCAGTACTCCCTTCGTCCGGAAATACTTGTCAGCGAAATGGATGTACGGACAGAGGGAGTGCTTTATTGCTTCCAGGACGACCAAATATTTGTTTCTCCGATCATGAGATAGAACTAGGAAAAAAAACTGTGCGTTGCAACGGGAGAAAAAGAATTCCTGCAACATCCTGTTAAAAGGAAGAGCCTTAGTCATGGTTAATGATAATGCATGTTTGGGGGCGGGAGCCCAATATTCAGGTCATAACATGTTTAATAACGTAAAAGAGAGGTCATTGCTAATAATTTTAAATATGAAACTTAACCTTTTTTATTCATTTTGTGTTTTTAAGAATCAGAAATATATGAAAATAGGTATATCCGAGATAAAAATGACATTTTTCAAAAAATGTTTGGAAATTATGAAAACAAATATTTTTTGTGGGGTTACGAAAAACAAATGATAGTGATGCATAGTTGCATAGTTACCATAGATGGATGGATCTACGAAGCATAATTTTGTTTATCAATTATCACTTACTTAAGGCATTTATAGGTTGTAAACATTTTTGCACGTATGAAACTCAAAATATACTATTTCAGTCAATATTGTAAATGTATAGTTGACTCTGAACCAATAATATTATAACACCAATAATTATAATATTATCATATATGTATTAACTGTGGAAATTTGGAGGGAAATGTAGTTGTCAGAATGTGCATCAACAAGAGTTATGTACTAACATACTCCCTCCGTTCCAAAATACTTTACTTCCATTTGTTTAAAAATGGGTGTGTCTATATATTAAAATATGTTTAGATACATCTATATTTTGACAAATGGAAGGCGTGTATTGTGGAACAGAGGGAGTAGATCTTAATTAACACCGACAACGCGTGGAAAATAGAAGGAACAATTACGTAGACGGCCTGAAAGTTGTGAGCATCTGATATCGCATCCTGAGCTTGTATTCTTCAGGAGGATTATGTTCTCGCCAGCGCAGTAGCAGAAGGCGTAGTCGCAGACCTCCCACACGGCAGTGCCGGTTGACGAGCAGTTTCCTGCATGGATCATGGTCTGCATCGGGCACCTTTCATGGTCAACTGCAGCCAATATTACCAAAAAATGCAAAGATGTGGGAGAGCAGCACTGCTTGGTGCAAGTGCAGAGAGGAGCGGCGTTGCAACTTTAATTGGCGCAGAGCAGCAGCTGGTGGAGCCACGACGCGAGGATGCTTCGGTGGCAGCTTCAGTCCGGGCTCCCCCATGTCCACCTTGAGCCACGATGCGAGGATGCACTGCTTGGTGCAAGTGCAGAGAGGAGCGGCGTTGCAACTTTAATTGGCGCAGAGCAGCAGCTGGTGGAGCCACGACGCGAGGATGCTTCGGTGGCAGCTTCAGTCCGGGCTCCTCCATGTCCACCTTGAGCCACGACGCGAGGATGCTTCCGCGGTAGCTTCAGCCCGAGCTCCTCCATGTCCACCTTGGTCGCGCAAAGGCAGATCCGCCGCTCAGACCGAACAACAGCAGCATCACTAGCGGAGCTAGACAAGATACTCAGGGGGGGAGGGTGGGCAAACATAAAACATGAATGTTTGAGGGGGCCAAAGGCTATAATTTTTCTAATATAATCAGTCCCTAAAAAAATTCTTCCTAATTTTGTCCAAGGCTAGGGGCCATGGCACCTGCAGCAGTGCATGTAGCTCCGCCGTTGAGCAGCATGTATGTGGACATATTGTGCCAAATCTTTGTAAAAAGGACTACATACGAATTCACATTGATAAAAAAGACTACATGCACGGCGTATTGACAGAAAAGACCACATACACCGTGGCGGCAAATCCGGCAGCCGACACGTGGCACCTGCCGCCATGGGCGCCGGCGGCAGGACATGCCTCCATGAGCGCACGCGGCAGCTTCGGGGGTCGGGGCAACAGGTTTTTCATCTCAGATGCAGCGCGGCAGAACGGGGCGAGGCCAGGTGGGCCCTGCTGCCACGCCTGTAGGCGGCAGATGCTGCTGCTGCGCGCGACAATGCGCCTGCGGATAGCTGTTATTCTGGCTGCATCTCTCCATCTGTAGAGCTTCTAGATCCTCGCTGGCTGCGTGCAATGTTTGCCACTACTGGCTGGGACCTAGTATAAACTAGACCTTTTACCTCCGTACATCCATGTAGGTGCCTTTGTTGTTGCCGTGTATACGTATGATCATGCATATAATGGCCTGCATGCGTCAGCACGTACGTGCAGCAGCCAGTAAATACTTACATGCAGCGGCAGTGCCAGGACTACGACATTTTCGTGTCGCATGCAGCAAACCTGCCGCCACGGGATGTGGCGGCATGGGCCATCAGCCTCTTCCTGTCCCGTTCCTTGCTCAAACACCAGTTATACCTGGGCTGCCGCCATCGCCCACGGCGGCAGGTCCTACCGCCGGGACCCGCCGGCGCCCATGGCAGCAAGCGCCACGTGTCGGCTGCCGGCCTGTCGCCATGACGCATGTGGTTTTTTTTGTCAATACGGTGCGCAAGTCGTCTTTTTCTCAATATGAAACCATATGCGGTCCTTTTTGACAAAAAATCTACTGTGCCCATGCATCGCGGCTGATGGCCCACGTTCAAGAACGACGTGGCTCCGGCTGCCACCGAGATGTCCGTCTCCATTGCTCCTTTTTTTCAAGAAGGACGTCGCGTGATGACCCACAAGTATAGGAGATCTATCGTAGTCCTTTCGATAAGTAAGAGTGTCGAACCCAACAAGGAGCAGAAGGAAATGATAAGCGGTTTTCAGCGAGGTATTCTCTGTAAGTACTGAAATAAGTGGTAACAGATAGTTTTGTGATAAGATAATTTATAACGAGCAACAAGTAACAAAAGTAAATAAAGTGCAGCAAGGTGGCCCAATCCTTTTCTAGCAAAGGACAAGCCTGGACAAACTCTTATATAAAGAAAAGCGCTCCTGAGGACACATGGGAATATCGTCAAGCTAGTTTCCATTACGTTCATATGATTCACGTTCGGTACTTTGATAATTTGATATGTGGGTGAATCGGTGCTTGGGTGCTGTTCTTACTTGAACAAACATCCCACTTTTGATTAACCTCTATTGCAAGCATCCGCAACTACAACAAAAGTATTAAGGTAAACCTAATCATAGCATGAAACATATGGATCCAAATCAGCCCCTTACGAAGCAACGCATAAACTAGGGTTTAAGCTTCTGTCACTCTAGCAACCCATCATCTACTTATTACTTCCCAATACCTTCCTCTATGCCAAAATAATGGTGAAGTGTTATGTAATCGACGTTCACATAACACCACTAGAGACTAGACAACATACATCTCATCAAAATATCGAACGAATACCGAATTCACATGACTACTAATAGCAAGACTTCTCCCATGTCCTCAGGAACAAACGTAACTACTCACAAAGTATATTCATGTTCATAATCAGAAGGGTATTAATATGCATAATGGAACTGAACATATGATCTTCCACCAAATAAACCAACTAGCATCAACTACAAGGAGTAATCAACACTACTAGCAACCTATTAGTACCAATCCTGGACTTGGAGACAAGAATTGGATACAAGAGATGAACTAGGGTTTTGAGAGGAGATGGTGCTGGTGAAGATGTTGATGGAGATTGCTCTCTCCCGATGAGAAGAGCGTTTGTGATGATGATGGCGATGATTTCCCCCTCCCGGAGCCCTAGATTGATTCCGCCAAGGTTTCGCCTCGTGGTGGTGGAGTTTCCTCCCGAAAGGTTGCTGCTGGTTTTTTTCTCATCGAAAGACCTCATATAGCAGAAGATGGGCATCGGAGAGCCAACATGGGGCCCACGAGGTAGTGGGCGCGCCCTAGGGGGGCGCGCCCCCCACCCTCGTGGACAGGGTGTGGGCCCCCTGATCTTCATCTTTGGCGAGGATTTTTTATTATTTATTGAAAGATATTCCGTGGAGTTTCAGGACTTTTGGAGTTGTGCAGAGTAGGTCTCTAATATTTGCTCCTTTTCCAGCCCAGAATTCCAGCTGCCGGCATTCTCCCTCCTTATGTAAACCTTGTAAAATAAGAGAGAATAGCCATAAGTATTGTGACATAATGTGAAATAACAGCCCATAATGCAATAAATATTGATATAAAAGCATGATGCAAAATGGACGTATCAACTCCCCCAAGCTTAGACCTCGCTTGTCCTCAAGCGAAAGCCGATAACGATAAATATGTCCCCATGTTTAGAGGTAGAGGTGTCGATAAAAATAAAATACGGACATGAAGGCATCATGATTATTCTCATAACAACAACATATATAGATATTGTCATATGATTTCTTATACTCAAGTAATAATCTATTCACAATGCAAAAGTACGAATTATAAACCTTATTGAGAACCAACAAACTATAATCTCAGTCATTGAAGCAATTGCAATTTATCATAACATCAGAAAGAGTCTATGTCAGAGCTTAACAGCAAGTCCACATACTCAACTATCATCTAGTCCTTCATAATTGCTAACACTCACACAATACTTGTGGTTACGGAGTTTTAATCGGACACAGAGAAAGATAGGGGCTTATAGTTTCGCCTCCCAACCATTTACCTCAAGGGTAATGTCAACAATAATAACTCATGCTCCCCTACATCCAATTAGATATATCCATCAGGATCTTTCCAACATACTGTGCTTGCCAAAGGATAAAATGAAAAGGGAAAGGTGAAGATCACCATGACTCTTGCATAAGGTAGAAGATAATAATAAAAGATAGGCCCTTCGCAGAGGGAAGCAGAGGTTGCCATGCGCTTTTATGGTTGGATGCACAAAATCTTAATGCGAAAGAACGTCACTTTATATTGCCACTTGTGATATGAACCTTTATTATGCAGTCCATCGCTTTTATTACTTCCACATCACAAGATCGTATAAAGCTTATTTCTCCCACACCAATCAATTATACATATTTAGAGCAATTTTTATTGCTTTGTACCAATGACAACTTACTTGAAGGATCTTACTCAATCCATAAGTAGGTATGGTGGACTCTCATGGCAAAACTGGTTTAAGGGTTTTGGAAGCACAAGTAGTATCTCTACTTGGTGCTGAGAATTTGGCTAGCATGAGGGGGAAAGGCAAGCTCAGCATGTTGGAGGACCATGACAACATACTTTATCTCAGACATAAGAAAACATAACTCATTACGTTGTCTTCCTTGTCCAACATCAACTCTTTAGTATGTCATATTTTAATGAGTGCTCCCAATCATAAAAGATGTCAATAATAGTATATCTATATGTGAAACCTCTCTTTCCTTATTACTTCCTATTAATTGCAACGATGACAAAAGCTATGTTTGCCAACTCCCAACAACTTTTAATCATCACACTCTTTTATGTGAAGTCGTTACTCTCAATAAGATCAATATGAACTCTTTATTATTTTTATTTTCTCTTTCTTTTATTTTATTCACCCAAGATCATGGCAAAACAATCAAGCCCTTGACTCAACACTAATCTTTATTATATAACTCACGGACTAGATTACATAGAGAGATCATAAAGCAAAACTCAAAACTAGATCATACCATAAACTTTATTCTAATGGATCAAGATACTACTAATAGGATCAAACTAAGAAAACGGTAAAGATAGGAGTGTGATTCTGATACGATACCGGGGCACCTCTCCCAAGCTTGGCAGTCGCCAAGGGGAGTGCCCATACCCATGTGATTATGTCTCCTTCGTTGGTGAAGGAGGTGGAGGTGTTGTCGATGATGCAGGCTTGTCGCCCATCTTCCAAGGCATAGGCTCATCATCATAGAAGGATGATCGAGTCTCCGGGATCCTCAAATCTGCAGCCAAACTCATCCTTTTGAATCTATATTCATACTCACAGTTTTGGTTTTACAGGTCATAGATTTGGGCTTGAAGGTGCTCGATCTTCTCATGAAGCTTGAAGATGGCCTCCCCAATGTTGTCAGCATCCAGCTTGTGGTTGCTAGTGAACTCGGCGATCATCATGTGGTTGGAGTTGAGTCCACGTTCCACCATCCCTTGGCACTTGAAAACTTGTTGCTCCACTGCTTCGAGCCTTGTCTCCACGCTTCCGGTCCCCTTCGGTCCCTCTTCATCGCGGATGTGCAGCAACCCATCACGCAACTCAATGGCTTTAGGGTGTCGCAGCACCTCCGCGAGGTAAGGGTTGATGACCTTCTCGAAGAACTTGTCCTTGGAGGCACTTGGGGGCGTCATGATAATCTAGATCTGTCAGAAAAACAGCTCGAAACAAGAACAGAAGATAATTGCGTGATACGGGAGTCAAAACCTTCGGGAGAATATATAATGAATTTTTACCGACCAAAATACGTATCGTGCAAGAAAATGGAGTCCGGAAGGCACACGAGGTGCCCACGAGGTAGGGGGGCACGCCCAAGGGGGTAGGGCGCACCCTCCACCCTCGTGGAGCACTCGTGTCCTTCTCGGACTGCTACCTATTTTTCTATTTTTCTAAATATTTCAAAATGGAGAAATATTGCCTTAAAACTGTTTTGGAGTTGGTTTACTTACCGTACCACATACCTATTCCTTTTCGGAGTCTGAAACGTTCTGGAAAGTGTCTCTTATATATTCTTCCGGGGTTCCTGTTTCAATAACATTGGTTTCAACATTTATGGGATTACCTGAGATATAGTGTTTGATCCTTTGACCGTTTACCACCTTCGGATTTGTGCCTTCAAAGTTGTTGATTTTTATGGCACCGGAACGATAGACCTCCTCGATAACGTAAGGGCCTTCCCATTTAGAGAGAAGTTTTCCTGCAAAAAATCTTAAACGAGAGTTGTATAGCAATACATAGTCACCTACATTAAACTCACGCTTTTGTATCCTTTTGTCATGCCATCTTTTAACTTTTTCTTTAAATAACTTGGCATTCTTATAAGCGTAGGTTCTCCATTCATCAAGTGAGCTAATATCAAATAACCTCTTCTCACCGGCAAGTTTGAAATCATAGTTGAGCTCTTTAATAGCCCAATATGCCTTATGTTCTAGTTCGAGAGGTAAGTGACATGCTTTTTCGTAAACCATTTTATACGGAGACATACCCATAGGATTTTTATATGCAGTTCTATAAGCCCATAATGCATCATCAAGTTTCTTGGACCAATTCTTTCTAGACCTATTAACAGTCTTTTGCAAAATATTGAGCTCTCTATTACTCAATTCTACTTGACCACTAGACTGTGGGTGATAAGGAGATGCAATTCTATGATTAACATCATATTTAGCAAGCATTTTACGGAAAGCACCATGAATAAAATGTGAACCACCATCAGTCATTAAATATCTAGGGACTCCGAACCTCGGAAAAATAACTTCCTTAAGCATTTTAATAGAAGTGTTATGATCAGCACTACTAGTTGGAATAGCTTCTACCCACTTAGTAACGTAATCAACAGCAACTAAAATATGTGTATATCCATTAGAGGCAGGAAAAGATCCCATATAATCAAAGCCCCAAACATCAAATGGTTCAATAACGAGTGAATAATTCATAGGCATTTCTTGACATCTACTAATATTACCAATTCTTTGACATTCATCATAAGATAAGACAAACTTACGGGCATCCTTGAAGAGAGTGGGCCAATAAAACCCGGATTGCAATACCTTATGTGCAGTTCTATCTCCAGCGTGGTGTCCTCCATAAGCTTCAGAATGACACTTGCGTAGGATCTATTCCTGTTCATGCTCAGGTACACAACGTCTAATAACACCATCTACTCCTTCTTTATAGAGATGTGGGTCATCCCAAAAGTAATGTCTCAAATCATAGAAGAACTTTTTCTTTTGTTGGTATGTGAAACTAGGTGGTATGAATTTAGCAACAATGTAATTAGCATAATCGGCACACCATGGAGTACTACGGGAAGTATTTATGACATTTAATTGTTCATCAGGAAAGCTATCATCAATAGGTAGTGGGTCATCAAGAATATTTTCTAACCTAGACAAGTTGTCTGCAACGGGGTTCTCAGCTCCCTTTCTATCAACAATATGCAAATCAAATTCTTGTAGCAAGAGAACCCATCTAATAAGTCTAGGTTTAGCATCTTTCTTTTCCATAAGATATTTAATAGCGGCATGATCTGTGTGAATAGTTACTTTTGAATCAACAATACAAGGTCTAAACTTATCACAAGCAAATACAACTACTAAGAGTTCTTTTTCAGTAGTAGCATAATTTCTTTGAGCATTGTCTAGAGTCTTACTAGCATAATGGATAACATTTAATTTCTTATCAACTCTTTGCCCTAGAACATCACCTACAGCATAATCACTAGCATCACACATAATTTCAAAGGGTAAATTCCAATCAGGTGGCTGAACAATAGGTGCAGAGATCAATGCTTTCTTAAGTATTTCAAATGCTTCTACACAATCATCATCAAAAACAAATGGTATATCTTTTTGTAATAAATTAGTCAGAGGCCGAGAAATTTTTGAGAAGTCCTTAATGAACCTCCTATAAAATCCGGCGTGACCAAGGAAACTTCTTATACCTTTGATGTCCTTGGGACATGGCAGCTTTTAAATAGCATCAACCTTGGCTTTGTCAACTTCAATACCTCTTTCAGAAACTTTATGCCCCAAGACAATACCTTCATTAACCATAAAGTGGCACTTTTCCCAATTCAAGACAAGATTAGTTTCTTCACATCTCTGCAAAACTCGATCAAGATTGCTCAAGCAATCATCAAAAGAAGATCCATAGACGGAAAAGTCGTCCATGAAAACCTCACAAATCTTTTCACAAAAGTCAGAGAATATAGTCATCATACATCTTTGAAAGGTAGCAGGTGCATTACATAAACCAAAAGGCATACGTCTATAAGCAAAAGTACCAAAAGGGCACGTAAAGTGGTCTTAGATTGATCTTTAGCTGACACAAGTATTTGAGAGAAACCGGAATAACCATCTAGAAAGCAATAATATGCATGTTTGCATAATCTTTCTAGCATTTGATCAATAAAAGGTAAGGGGTAATGATCTTTCTTAGTAGCTTTATTTAATTTGTGGAAATCAATTACCATCCTATATCCTGTAATAATTCTTTGCGGAATCAATTCATCTTTATCAATAGGAACAACAGTAATACCTCCCTTCTTAGGGACACAATGGACAGGACTTACCCACTGACTATCAGTAACGGGATAAATTATACCTGCCTCCAAAAGCTTTAGTATTTATTTTCTTACCACTTCTTTCATTTTAGGATTAAGCCTTCGTTGATGATCACGAACTGGTTTGGCATCTTCTTCCAGATTTATTTTATGTTGACATAGAGTGGGACTAATGCCCTTAAGATCATCAAGAGTATATCCAATAGCAGCACGGTGCTTCTTCAGAGTTTTCAATAATCCCTCTTCTTCATGCTCTGAAAGGTTAGCACAAATAATAACAGGATATATTTTCTTTTCATCAAGATAAGCATATTTAAGATTATCAGGCAACGGTTTAAGCTCAATCACGGGATCACCCTAGGGTGAGGAGGATCTCCTAAGATTTCAACAGGCAAATTATGTTTCAGAATAGGTTCCTGATTAAAGAATACTTCATCTATTTCCCTTCTTTCATTCATAAACATATCATTTTCATGGTCTAGCAAATATTGTTCTAAAGGATCACTAGGGGGTACGGCAATAGAAGCAAGACCAATAATTTCATCCTTACTAGGCAATTCTTCTTCACGGTGTTGTTTACTAAATTTAGAGAAATTAAACTCATGGGACATATCATCCAAGCCAATAGTAACAACATTCTTTTCGCAGTCTATCCTAGCGTTGACAGTATTCAAGAAGGGTCTACCAAATATAATGGGACAAAAGCTATCTTGTGGGGAACCAAGAACAAGAAAATCAGCAGGATATTTAGTTTTCCCACACAAGACTTCAACGTCTCTAACAATTCCCATTGCTGATATAGTATCTCTATTAGCAAGCTTAATTATGACGTCAATACCTTCTAACTCAGCATGTGCAATTTCATGCTTGATTTCTTCGTATAAAGTGTGCAGTATAACACTAGCACTAGCACCCATATCACATAAGCCATCATAACAATGATCTCCTATTTTAACAGAAATAACAGGCACGCCTACCACAAGTCTATGTTTATCTTTAGCACAAGGTTTAGCAATTCTAGCAGTTTCACCGCAGAATTGAATAACATGCCCATCAATATTATCAGATAAGAGATCTTTAACAATAGCAATATTAGGTTCAACTTTAACTTGCTCAGGAGGTGTGTACATTCTAATATTACTTTTACGAACAACAGTTGCAGCTTTAGCATGATCATTTATCCTAACAGGGAAAGGTGGTTCACCACATAAGAAGTAGGAACAATAGGATCATTATAAGTGACAGTCTTTTCTTCAACTTTAGTAGGTGCAGCTAATTTTACTTCTGTGGGAGGATGATATTTAAACCACTTCTCCTTGGGGAGATCAACATAGGTAGCAAACGATTCACAGAAAGAAGCTACTATCTCAGAGTCAAGTCCATATTTAGTGCTAAATTTACGGAAAACATCGATATCCATAAAAGACTTAACACAATCAAACTTAGGTGTCATACCTGACTCCTTACCTTCGTCGAGATCCCAACCTTCAGAGTTGCGTTTAATTCTATCCAATAAATTCCATTTGAATTCAATAGTCTTCATCATAAAAGAGCCAGCACAAGAAGTATCGAGCATGGTGCGATTGTTTTCAGAAAGCCGAGCATAAAAACTTTGAAGAATTATTTCTCTTGAGAGCTCATGATTGGTGCATGAATATAACATTGATTTAAGCCTCCCCCAAGCTTGAGCGATGCTTTCTCCTTCGTGAGGCCAAAAATTATATATATAATTGCGATCACAATGAACAAGATGCATAGGATATATAATACTTCTGGTGAAATTCCAACTTCATTCGTTTATAGTTCCATGATCCCGTATCATCACATAACCTATACCATGTCAATGCGTCTCCCTTCAAATATAAAGGGAAGACCTTCTTCTTAACAACATCATCGGGTACACCTGCAAGCTTAAATAATCCACAAACTTCATCCACATAGAGTAGATGTTCATCAGGATGCTTTGTTCCATCTCCCGTAAAAGCATTAGCTAGCAGTTTTTCCATCATACCCGAAGGAACTTCAAAGGGAAAATTTTCATTTTCAGTAGGTTCAATAGGTTGAGGAGCAACTCTTTGCTCTACTGGTCAGGGTGAAGATACCCCGAACAAGCCCCTCAGAGGATTACTTTCCATAGTAACAAGTGACAGTAAATTTCAGCACACTATATAAATTTTTCCTTATCAAATTCCACCTACCAAAGGCTCTTCACTCCCCGGCAGCGGCGCCAGAAAAGAGTCTTGATGACCCACAAGTATAGGGGATCTATCGTAGTCCTTTCGATAAGTAAGAGTGTCGAACCCAACGAGGAGCAGAAGGAGATGATAAGCGGTTTTTAGCAAGGTATTCTCTGCAAGTACTAAAATAAGTGGTAACAGATAGTTTTGTGATAAGATAATTTGTAACGAGCAACAAGTAACAAAAGTAAATAAAGTGCAGCAAGGTGGCCCAATCCTTTTGTAGCAAAGGACAAGCCTGGACAAACTCTTATATAAAGAAAAGCGCTCCCGAGGACACATGGGAATATCGTCAAGCTAGTTTTCATCACGTTCATATGATTCGCGTTCGGTACTTTGATAATTTGATATGTGGGTGAACCGGTGCTTGGGTGCTGTTCTTACTTGAACAAACATCCCACTTATGATTAACCTCTATTGCAAGCATCCGCAACTACAACAAAAGTATTAAGGTAAACCTAACCATAGCATGAAACATATGGATCCAAATCAGCCCCTTACAAAGCAACGCATAAACTAGGGTTGAAGCTTCTGTCACTCTAGCAACCCATCATCTACTTATTACTTCCCAATGCCTTCCTCTAGGCCCAAACAATGGTGAAGTGTTATGTAGTCGACGTTCACATAACACCACTAGAGGCTAGACAACATACATCTCATCAAAATATCGAACGAATACCAAATTCACATGACTACTAATAGCAAGACTTCTCCCATGTCCTCAGGAACAAACGTAACTACTCACAAAGCATATTCATGTTCATAATCAGAGGGGTATTAATATGCATAATGGATCTGAACATATGATCTTTCACCAAATAAACCAACTAGCATCAACTACAAGGAGTAATCAACACTACTAGCAACCTACTAGTACCAATCCCGGACTTGGAGACAAGAATTGGATACAAGAGATGAACTAGGGTTTTGAGAGGAGATGGTGCTAGTGAAGATGTTGATGGAGATTGCCCTCTCCCGATGAGAGGAGCGTTGGTGATGATGATGGCGATGATTTCCCCCTCCTGGAGGGAAGTTTCCCCGGCAGAACAGCTCTGCCGGAGCCCTAGATTGGTTCCGCCAAGGTTCCGCCTCGTGGCGGCGGAGTTTCCTCCCGAAAGGTTGCTTCTGATTTTTTTTCTCATCGAAAGACCTCATATAGCAGAAGATGGGCATCGGAGAGCCAACAGGGGGCCCACGAGGTAGGGGGCGCGCCCTAGGGGGGGCGCCCCCCACCCTCGTGGACAGGGTGTGGGCCCCCTGATCTTTATCTTTGGCGAGGATTTTTTATTATTTATTGTAAGATATTCCGTGGAGTTTCAGGACTTTTGGAGTTGTGCAGAATAGGTCTCTAATATTTGCTCCTTTTCCAGCCCAGAATTCCAGCTGCCGGCATTCTCCCTCCTTATGTAAACCTTGTAAAATAAGAGAGAATAGCCATAAGTATTGTGACATAATGTGAAATAACAGCCCATAATGCAATAAATATCGATATAAAAGCATGATGCAAAATGGACGTATCATCGCGCCGCTGGCGGCCACCGAGATGTCCGTCCCCATCCTATCACGTCGGATCCAATCTATTTCTTTCCATCCAAGGCGTGCTGCATATTTTCCGTTGTATTAAATTGGTTCTCTTTCCCACAGGGGCGGCCGTGCTTTTCTCCCTTCTTTATTTTATCAGTTTTCTCTCGCTTGTTAATTCCTTCTCTTAACTCTTGAGGCGGCTTGATGATTTCAGATTGCACAGATATTTAAATTAGTGACATAGGATGTAAAAAAGCGAGGTGGTACTATTTGACATGAAGTCTATTCAAAACTCAACCCAACTCATAGCTCAGCTGGATGTAGTCACTATAAGTGATCGATCGAAATCACTAATTAAGGAGTACTCGTTGCAAAGAATACTCCACCTTCCCAGGTCACGACAAGTGGTGCACATGTAGCGCGCCACTTGTCGCAACCTGGTAGTTTTCCCTTTTTTGTAGATCCGTTTATTCAATACGTTTTATCTCTTAAACCGTGCGTCCAAATATCAAACCGTTTTCACCATTGGATTCCTCGCGTCGAAATCTTCAAAACTAGATCCCATGTTGATAGGTTTTGACGAACATTTTTTTCATGAAAAAAACCGGACCAAAAAACCAAACCGGGAGCACGATTTTTTTCCCTTTCTGAAAGAGGCACGCCCGTGCCTTTCGCGAAATCACAACCGTGTCTCTCGGGGAAGCAAAACCGTGACTCTCGTGGAAGAAAAAAAATAGAAAACATGTTTTTTCTCTTTTCGAAAAGAGGCACGCCCGTGACTCTCGCGAAAGCACAACCGTGCCTCTGGCGAAAGCAAAACCGTGACTTTCGTGAAAGAGAAAAAACAGAAAACGCATATTTTTTCCCTTTCCGAGAGGCATGGAAGTGACTCTCGCGAAAGCACAACCGTGTCTCTCGCGGAAGCAAAACCGTGACTCTCGTGAAAGAAAAAACAGAAAACGCGTTTTGTTTTTCCCTTTCCGAGAGGCACAGCCGTGACTCTTGCGAAAGCACAACCGTGCCTCTCGCGGAAGTAAAACCGTGACTCTTGAGAAAGAAAAAAAACAGAAAATGCGTTTTTTTTTGTTTTTGAAAGGCATGGCCGTGACTCTCGCTAAATCACAACCGTGCCTCTCGCGGAAGAAAAAACCGTGACTTTTCGCAAAAAAACGCGTTTTTTCGTGAATTTTTTTTCGAACATTTTTTTGTCGAAAAGCTAAGGAAGACCGGGGAAAAACCAAAACGTCGAAAAAACCCAGAAAAAAACCGTTTAAAAAGCCGAAAACGCGTGCGGAAAAATAAAAAAACAAAATCTGAAGGGAGCGTCCAGAGCGCGATACATGGCGAATGGCTGAGAACGCGCCAAGTGGCGCTGATCATTGTGAGGCTTCCGAAGGAGCGCTTGTTAACTAGTTGCTCCCTCATGATCGATAGATCGTGAGTTCGACTCCTACCACTACAGATTATATTTTTATGCCTTCTCTCGTATCCAGCATGGGCCTGGGCTCCAGTGGGCTAGATTCGTTAAGCTTCCAGAAAAGCCAGATGGGCCGCGTGACAATTCAGGGGGCACGGGGCATAGAGACTATTCGTAAAAGAAAAAGAAAAAGCAGAGAGACTAGTTAGTGGCTTAGTGCCATCTTCTGACAAAGAAACATTGCGCACATTATAGAGATATAATAGAGCGTTAAATCGCGAGTGGACATGCAGCCACGCGCGGTGGGTATCCACACCGCTCGTTCCTATGTGATTCGTGCAACTCTAATACATCTAGCTGGTATTACGTTTTCCACCCCCCGTATACCAAGTGGTATAGCTTGTGTATTAGCTCTGACATCTCTGACAAGGCAGGCTCACGCATTGAAGTGAGGCGTGCGTCCATTACATCTCAATTCCAATGGCTTGTTGCATCAGGCTCCCCACGGTCTTTTTAAACTTCCGACTTGCTTGTTACTACTGCGCAACCATTCTTCCCAGTGCTCCTTCTCCACATCTCTCAGTCTAGCCGCAACTCACAAGCATGTGTTCATCCATGTCCCGGCATAGCTCCACACCGCCAATCAGCTGCCTCCGCTCCCTCTCATCCGTTGGCCGAATGCAAGGCGCGCGGGCTACGTGGTCTGTTTTTTTTTTCTTTTTTTAGGAAAAAGCCACTTGGCACACTTAATTAACTCAAATCAAAGTTACATCATCTACAGTGTCCGAAAATAAAAACCCGGGGGGATCACCATCCCAAACAAAAGTAGAGTTCGAATCAAAACTATGTCTAGCTAGATTGTGCGCCAATCTATTAGCCTCCCTAGGACAATGCGTGAAAGAAACGTCACCTATACGGAGAGCCTTTTGAAAGCAATCCGCCAAAATAGCAGAGTAAGGGCTCCATATTTCAATCACACCATTGCAAGCTTGAATAATTTCCAGCGAATCTGATTCAACAATCACCGGTTGACAGCCAAGGTCTTCCAACAGTTCCAGCCCTCGCTGAAGTGCGATCGCCTCCGCCGTTGTTGCATCATGGAGATGAGTTAGCAGCCACGAAGCCCCCGCCACAGCCTCACCACGACTGTTTCGGAGAACAGCAGCTGCGGCTACGTGGTCTGGTTTGTCTCAGGAACGGAAGAAAACCCAGTGAAGCAATTCTACAAGTGCAAACATCATGGAGTAAGTTTGTCAAGATCCTTTCCATCCATCTTCTCCACGCCAGTCTAATATTTTATTTTTCTTTTGCACAACAGAGGATGCAGTTTCTGGAAGTGGGACATCTGATTTCCCATGCATTCTTGAAGAGAATCAAACATGGCTGAAGAACATTTCATCCTGGGCATCGTGAACATGCTGGTCATGACCATGCTCTTCATGCACAAGCTCTGAAGCTTCTCCCCTTTGCGAAAGGACTGAGTTTTCATATGTTTCTTATTTTCTGTGTGTGCTCATCCCTGCATGCATCTGCTAGTACATGTTGCGTCCTACGCGGGCAGCAGGCTGGCCTACCAATAATACATCTTCAACAGTTGTGTGCATGCATGCAACATTAATTAAGGAGAGTTCGTAATAGAGCTTTAGACTAGCCACAGTGGGAGTTACTTCAGCAGTAACATCGAGTCCAACTCAGCAAATTTGCTTATGTGGTAATGAGTTAATGAGGAGAGAGGGAGTTGTAGTAACTTAGCTAGTTACTGTAACATCACATGTTCCAATGCAATATGAGTCTATAACATAATAAATAAAACTTTGCATGTTACTACATTTATGTTACTACCCATTATGAAGGTAGTAATATAGTCTAAAGATATGTGTATGTTACTCACCGTGCAAAACAAATGAAAATACACCAACCAGCAAGGACGCCATTAATACAACAACATCAATAAATCAGCAGTGGACAGCTGACATGCGTTAAATTCCATAGCAAGACAAACTGAAATGGCCTGCGCCCATCAATTCAGCCCAGCTGCCCTGCAGCCCATTATGACACCCATCAAGAATTTACATGCCATCAACAAATCGCTCTCTGCAAATCCTGTTAGTGTTGTTTCCGGTGCGGTTACCCTTTCAGCATTTGTTGTTCTCTCGCCCTGGCATCGCTTCTTTCATTTTCCTGAAATCATCAAGCAATGAGATACTTCTAGCACCAAACTAGTAGTTGTGACAAAAAAAACGCGACAACAAGATTTAACTCGACCAGATCCAGACCTCGCCCCGATAAATGTCGTCATGCTAGGGGTTTGAGGGAGCAGAGAGAATAGAGAGAGAAGATTATGGGTGGGCAAGCTCAGTCGTACACAAACAAAACAAAAACGGCAGATCAGATATATATCTACCGAAGCCATCTCCTCTTTTTCCTCTGTGTTCTCCACAAGGCACGGCTTGGAGTTGGAGAAGATCTAAAGTGCGCTCCAACAGCATGTGTGCGTGCTTAATGTTGCCTTTTTTAGGCAAGAACACGCTTTATTAATTAACAAGAATGTTTACAGGTCTTGTCAATGGATCGTAGGGTAAACCCAACCAAATGTGTGTGTGCTTAATGTTGTCTGCCCGGAGTACTTATGCCATCGCCCTAATTGCGACCTGGGCCGCTAACTGACAAGCCTGTATTCCTTCTAACATAAATGCCGTCTGGCTCACTAGAGGGGTGTATATCACAATGTACTCTCCAGCGTCGGTGATTAATGTGTCAGGTATTGTGAATGGGCTTATATTAAGTAGCAATCCTGATGCATGCATGGACGTACGGGATTACGGCATTGCATGGCCGCATGTCCTAAAAATTCACGTCCTATAATAATAGAGTGATTTTTTCCCACCATGTACGGGATATACCGTGCATGTATCCACCGCCAATCATTGCTTTCAGATCCCTAAAATCATGAGTGGAAACTTTGCATGCTAGAAAAAGGACATAAATGTTCCCACCAACCAATAGTGTTTTAATTTGCAGTGAATCAAGTCCAACAGATCTAATGTACCGTACCCTTCTTTAATACTAGAACACATGTAATGGCCTTGCAGCCGTAACATATGGCATGCCTATAAGAGAACCACAAACTCAGTGCTTGCTCGCCTACTTCAAGTTGTAGAGTCGTTCAGCGTTTTGCGCATGCGAGAGATCAAGATCAACATCGGCGTGTGAGGCATCAGGATGTTATGTGGACAGAAGGAGCTCCAGTGTAGTTTACTCTGTGCAATATGGAGAAGTCGTCATGCCGATTCATGTGATGTCAATTCTGTAGGATGAACTTCATCAGTGCACGATTGCAAGAGGAGCCATGTTTCGCTCTGGGGTGGCTCCGGTAGAGGATATAGGAGATGATGCGTCATGTTGACTCTGATGCTGGAACTTGTACAAAACAAAGAAAAGAAAAACGGAAGTGAGCCTCATTCAGTAGATAACAATCATAGATTGACATGGTGCCAAGTTATTGTAGGGTAAACAAAGTAGAGACAGATCTTACAACTGCAAGAGAATAAATCGTAGACAAATGCGAGTTTTCAGTACTTTGTTGCTGCCTGGACGACCAAATATTTTTTTCTTCAGATCATGATAAATACAGCACACGAGAGACTGGTTTGTAAGAACAGGCACCATCCATACAGCTACAAAATGTCACATTTGTGCAACAATGCAGTACCAGTTACCTCCATTAACAACACGAGATAAACACAGCTGAAAAGAGAGGGTAAATAGTTTGTGCTATCTTCTCAGACGACAAATAATTACCAGCAGTATAGTTTGCAAAGAACAGACCACCATTCATACAGCTAAAATGCAACATTGTACAACATACAGTACCAGCTATTTTCGTTAACAATGGGCCATAGTAAGGAAAGAAAAAAAATTACAATGCCTCACTATTTTCTGCATCATGACAACCGAAATGTCCCCAAAAAAAGTAGAGAATGGCTCTGACAGCCGCTGATCTATCATCAAATGGTGGGCAGGTCAGGGCCCCTGTTGTAGTTCTCGACAAACAAAATGCACAATAATTGCATGACCAAACTACCAATATAGAAGGTCAGCAACCATTTCATCGGTCAAGGATTCTAGCAACTCTGCTGTTATGTCTTTTGCAGCTTCATGTGACTCCGTCTTGAAGTCGACCCAGCTCCCGAGAGGGCCACTCATTTCTTTGTACACGAGTTCATCCACCATCCACTCCTCGGCAACCTTCAGACTGGTCATCTCTTGGTAGATTTCTTCCGGCGAGAGCTTCTGCAGAACTGCCATCCCCGTAAACCATGAGCTGTAACCAGCATTGAAGTAGTATGTGCATTTCACGCTTAATACTTCATTCACACAGTCAAAGAGCAGCCTCCGAATCATTCCGAAAGATTTACCCTCTTCTTCACCCACTGGCAGCCTAAAATTGCCATTTAGTTCTTCAAACAGATGTGGATCCAGGATATTTGAGCTATCAAATCGCTCGAAGTAAGAGCAAGCATTATCTCTGACAGAAATAGCATTCAGTATTTCTCTTAAGAACTTTATCTCCATACGACATGAGCTGCTGCTTTCTGATGGATGTGTTGTTTCGGCTAAAGTCGCTGTGATTGATGAGGCTGTATCAGAATATTCTGATAAAGCCTCCACTTCTAGGACCCTACCATAGTGTGTCGAACCAGATGTTGCTGCTCCTTCTGTTGAACTAAATAACCTTGATTCTGAAAAGGGAGAAATATTGAAGGTTTTGAGAAAGATCTGTGGCTAGTGCTATTGCAACAACAAAGAAACTGTATACTCACTCACCATTTGCATTTGTTCGGCTCTCTGCAGAGCTGCAGGTTTCTGTTGAAAGAGAAGCTTCCCATGTAGAATGGGGGCTTAGGTGAAGATGCTCTAACTCCACTTGATCAATGAAACCATTATCATACTTCACAGATTGAGATGACTGGCCATAAAGAGAAGCTAATGTTAGCATATAAACCAGTTCTTAACTTGTGATGAACATGTACATAAATCCAGGCTCAGCGCTGTATTGATGGCACAGTTAGTTCCCAATTTCCGCAGTTTTGCAGAGAATGAGAAGGTCAAGTGTTCAAAGTTCAAACTATCAAGTCTCAATGCAGTATACCAAAGCTAAATTCCCTTCCTACCTGTATGATCAATGAGATCAATTCAGTGTTTCTATCTTTGCTCAAAGCTGATCATGTACAACCCCAATATCAGTTTACTGCTGTTGCTTCTAAAGGACAACACAGATAGTTGCTCTTTATGTTGTACTATCAACTACTGAACATTCAGGTTTTCACAATCTTCAAACATGAGTGCAAGATAAACTAATCATGTTCACTAATCCTTGCTCTAGAATGTACCATAGCTATATGGAGAAAACATACTATGCCTAACTAGGTAACATGGTCATTTGTTTTCCAGCCAATGCTCACAAGGAAAATGGTACCATGCATAGGACATGTAGTTGGCAAGAAATAGGTAAAATAGGAAGAGTGGTATCTCAAATGCCATACCTGATCATCTTTTAATACAAGATCTGTCCGGGGGAATTTGTCTTTTCCATCCTTTGAAGACTGTATGGAGTCCCTATCATAATCAGTAGATGCAATGCTGGATGTGTCACAGGCTGATGCCGTGTCATCCAAACCTGGTGAAGGGGCGTATATTCGAACACCATTGGCTGGCTTAGAATAGGGTGACCTCACCCCAGAAGTCAATTCTCTCAACTTCTGCTCAAGAAGAAGTCTCAAATAATCACCATCTATGGTATCTGATTCAGTGTTTGATGTGTTGCTTGAAGTTGACACTGAGTTCCAATTCTCTATTGACCGTTTTTCCACTGAATGGGGAAACTGAGAACCATGTAATGATTTGTCAACTGGTGAGGTAAATGTGAACGAAACAATCTCAGTGCTGATTTTCTTTTTGTTCGTGGTGAAAGATGATTGCTCCTCTATCACAATATTGTGCCGAACACGCCTTGGGCTTCTTTCAGTGAGAACTTTATCACTTGGCTGGTTTTTCTTTGAACGCATGCCCTCATCTGGTAATCTTCTCGGCTTGGGGATTGTTTTGGCTGTAGAGTTTGGTCTTCTGTTTGCATAGTTGGTTGGCTGCAATTCCCCCTTTCTGTTGCCTTTCATAGTGTTTTCAGAGCGTGCGCTTGTGACCCCAGCCTTTCTGGGAGCAGCATTTGGTGGATGCAGGTTTCTTTGTTGTTGACTGTGTGTTGCTGACTTGGGATTCAGCTTGCGCTCAACACCCATAGCATTCTGCTTTGTGTTATTTTGCACAAGCACGTTGGAAGAACTTGCCATGCCCACTCTGCTACTAATCTTCTGCCTTTGTTGACTGGACCCGTTTCTCTCAACCATGTTATGTACAGGATCCGTGCGAGTTGGAGGTTTCCTACTGCTTCTGCTTACACCTTCTCTCCCTTGGCCATTTGTAGCTCTAAATTCTGACGATGGTCGACTGACGGCCTTGACCCTTGGAGCAACTGGAGCACCACCATTTGACTGTGAGAACCTGGCAGAAGAGGATGTCTCTGAAGTTACCAAACTTCCATCCAACGATCTTCCACTCTGTGGCTTAGAAGATGCAGAGCCATCACGCCTTCTTGCCGCTTGGGACATTTGCTGGACTCTTACAATCTCCGTTGGGCTGAAGGCACGCACATCATTTGAGTACCCAGCATCACGGACTCTGTAAGAGCTAGTATTCTCAGCTCCAGGCCCAATAATCCTAGATGCCGCCTCCATTATATCAGCAGCATTTCTGCTTGATACATGATTAGGATTCTTCACTGGGGAGAACAACTTATGCTGTGCAACTGAAAGTGTCCTTTTGGCAAACCTTGGAGGCAGCGCTTCCATTCTAAACCGATCAATGGGACTACTCGGCATCTTATGAGGGCTAGAAAGGCCAACATAGCTTCTGCCAATCAACTCATCATGGGCAATAGTTTGGAAGGTATGTTGCCCGGTAAAAGGGACCGGGTAGGGTCCAGATGAGCTTGCCGCAGGCATGGAGTCCAAACCCATAAGCCTCGCCACAACAGTGGGTCCCGTCCTCGCACAAGCTTCGTCGTCGATTACAGAGGATGAACAGCTATGCTCGCTGCTTTCCTTCATACTCATCCCATCTTCAAGGATCTGCCAATATGCACAGTTTGAGACATCAGAATGACAGTAAACAAGCAAACAGAGCAGCTAGAAAAAAGATGATGCAACCCGAACACGCACCGAGTTTGATGGCGTACTCGGCATGCTGCCGTCAACTTCCTTCCCATCTACTGAATTCCCTGCAAGGAGAGAATTGGTGTGTGAGCTCAGCAGCCCCTGTTTTTATTCCTGGAATTTTATCAAACCTTACAGCAACCACTTGATTCGTACAAAACATTTGCTTACCCTGGGACGGCGAATATCCCCCGCCTCCACTGAAGAGCCGCCGCTTGGACTTCTTGCTCTTGCTCCAATCAAAGAGGCCGAAGAAGCCATGCCCCTTGGATGCAGCTTTCTCCACATCCATCCCTCCTCACTGTCCAAAACCTGCAAATCAAACATGTCACACTCAACTACTCAAGCACAAGAGAATCGAATAAAAGCAATCACATTTCACGAAAACGCAGCTAAAAGTAGGTAATCGACAGAGCGCCAGCGCCGGACCAATCATCCCCCCAAAAAATCCGATCTTTATCTGGAATTTGACCCGGACACAGGGGAGGGAGAGCAGGGCGCCAGGCAACCCAAGGCAGATATACCGAGAATGCAGGTAACACCCATACCTGCGAATCGAGCGCCGGAAGAAACCCTCCGGGGAACCAGCCGCCGAAGCCGGAGAACGCCGGCGAAGATCCGTCCTTCCGCGCGCGGCACGGGGTCAACGGCGCGGGACTGGCCGGAGCAGCAGCGCGCAGCCGGGGCCAAATCGCCGCGCGGACCGGCCCGGATCGAGCCGCGCCGAACCGTGGCCCGCCGGGGAAGGAGCCACCCGAAGCAGCGATCTTTCTCCTCGTCCCTTTCGGCGGGCGGCGCGGCGGAGGTGGAGGAGGAGGAGGATCCGCGGGGGGGCGTCACGCCAGGGCCGGAGGGGGGCTGAGGGGGCGGGGGGCGGCCGCGGCCGTGGCGCCCATCAATGCTGTCCTGTCCTTCTGCCGTGCTGCACGAGGAAGACGGGGGAGGGGGAGGGGGAGGGGAGTAGGAGGAGGAGAGAGAGGGGGGGACGGACGGGGAAGGAAATTGAAAAGGGAGCCCGGCTCCGGTCCGGGATGGGGATCCAGATCGTTATCGCTCTCTGCGTCACGATTATTGTATGTCTTGTTTGTTTGCTGTTTTACCACGGCCCGTGTTCAAAATTTGAATCTTTTTTGTACCCACCCCCAACGGCTCACCAGGCAGGCCATGTCATGGTCAGGACTCTACTCTACTTGGGTTAAGTTAAATATATAAATAAGTAGGGGATTGTTGAGGGTAACTATGGTGATTAGGAGCTTAAGTAGGGCTGTGAAAAAATAAGAGGTTGAGTGAGGTGAAAGGCGGGATGTCGCGACCACTTGGCGCCTGACAACTGCGCCAATCAAACATCCCAATTCACCTTTATTTATTATAAAGAGAAGTTTATTCGTGGTTTTCATGGTTATGTGTCCACATTCTTAGCACGAACAACCATTTTTCATAGGAACAAATAAAACATTTTATCACGGCTAATTTGCCCCATGGCATTGAAAAATGCTGACATGATAATTATATACATGTCATTTTCTATCGCGAGTGATAAGATTGGTACCCTCGTGGTCGAGCTCTAGGTATGCCATTGATTTTGAGTTTGGGGACTTTTTTACTCTCCTGGTGTAAAAAACGTTCTTATATTATGATATCACTAGTAGAAAACAGGGCTTTGGTCACAGCTCAATGTACACATTAGTCCCGGTTGCGTTACGAACCGGGATTAATATGAGCATTAGTCCCGGTTCGAGCGGCTAGAGCGTCGTGAAGGCATTAGTTCCGGTTCAAATGGGACCTTTAGTCCTGGTTTGAGACACGGACCGGGACTAAAGGGTGCGATACCCTTTAGTCCCGGTTCGTATCTCAAACCGGGATTAAAGATTAGACCTTTAGTCCCGGTTTGAGACACGAACCGAGACTAAAGGGTGCACATCATTTAGTCCCGGTTCGTATCTCAAACCGGGACTAAAAGGGTTCGTGTCTCAAACTCTACCCCCCCCCCCGGTGTATCATCATTTCAGTTTTGAAAAAAAACAAAAGAAAATGATAAAAATTTCCAAAATTAAAATCCTTCGAGATGTACTTATATTACCACATCTACTAGTTACGAAAATTAAAAAACTTAAATTTGGACATGTTTTGCCAAAAAGTGTTATGAAAAAGTAAAACGGCTATAACTTTTGCTACGATGTCGGAAAACGTATAACATATCAAAATTTCAGCACGAAAATTCATATCCAATTTTGACGGACATAGGCCGTTTTGCAAATTTTTAGAATCCTCAAATTCTAAAAGGAAAAAAAGTTATGCTCAAATTTCAGTTTTTTTGAATTTTGATTAAATCTGGTCAAACTGTGGTCAAACTACTTATCAAGAAGTATTAGTATTATTAAATAATTATTCAAGAATATTAGTGTTACTAAATAATTATTTCAATTTTTTTGAATTTTGGTCAAATCTGGTCAAACTACTTATTCAAGAAATAGTAGTCTTACTAAATAATTATTATTATTTAGAATAATAGTTTCAAACTCAAACAGTGAAATGTGTGACTTCATGCTCAAGCTAAACTCTTGAGGGCTAATAGGATTGACATCTTACTATTGTCAGGAAAACAACAAGTGCAGACTTGGAAACTAGGCGGAATAGAACTCGGAAGTTAAGTGTGCTCAGGCTGGAGTAGTGACATGATGGGTGACCGGCCGGGAAGTTAGATGATTTGGAATGATGTGGGGTGATTAAAGAATAGAGACTATAGATTAAATTGAGCAGTGATGAGGGGTTATTAGAGATTAAATTGTAAAATAATTCAAAATTTTGAAAATTGGGAAGAAAATTCAAAAAAAATCCTTTAGTCCCAGTTGGTGTTAAGGTGGAGCTCTAGACATCGGCCACGTTTAGTCCCGGTTCCAGAACCGGGACTAAAGGCCCTCTCGAACCGAGACAAAAGGCCCGTTTTCTACTAGTGTATGGAGCAGTGATGAGGGGTGATTAGAGATTAAATTGTAAAATAATTCAGAAATTTAAAAATCAGGAAAAAATTCAAAAAAAATAAAAAAATTTACCTTTTGTCCCGGTGGGTGTTATCAACTGGGACTAAAGGCGGAGCTCCAGACAGCGGCCACGTGGAGGGCTTTTAGTCCCGGTTCATAACAGAACCTGGACTGGGGGAAGTTAGTCCCGATTCCAGAACCGGGACTAAAGGCCCTCTGGAACCGAGACAAAAAGCCCGTTTTCTACTAGTGTATGGAGGGAGTATTTTTTTTAGGACTTCTCTTGTATAGTGTTCAGTTGTTCTTATATATACTAGTGTTCTTTTCAAGCTAAGAGATTGTGCAGTTGTGTGCGATTATATTCTCTTCTTATCAATTAGCTCGACAAACTACATAAAAGATACATTGTGAAAATCATCACGAGTAATCGCAGTCTCTCTTTTCCTAACATTTTTTTTCCTTACCAAAGGGGATTTCTCCCTTTTTCCTGGTGTTTGGTACCTCTATCCCTAGATTGGCCTCGAGGAAACTCATACATGAGCAATGCGTGCAGCCTGCACGTTGAACCGAGATCGTGGGCAAATTTGGAGTGGGCATGGCCGTCATGGATAACAAGAGCAAGTGAGTTCGATCAAGAGCCGGTTTGATGGGACTTGGCTTTGCATGATGTCATGTGTTTTCATGCATTGTGTATATACATTTGTGGACCAAGTTAGCAATTCTCTATGATGGACTAGGATAAGTTTCTCGAGTCATTCAGCCACGGGTTTTAGTGAAATATAGGTTTGAGCTCCCTTTTTCTTTGTTTCCTTTAGACAGGGAGGCTTTTTTGTGTTGTTCCAGTTCATTATTTGTAAATTGGAGCTTTATTTAATCTGTACTAGTATATACTCCCTCTGGTCCTTTTTAGTTTGCATATAAGTTTTCTTTGAAGTCAAACCTCGTAACTCTGACCTAGTTTATAAAAAAAATATTACTAACATTCAGGATGTGAAATCAACAAAGTTGGTTGGCCAGAACGGTCAAAAGAGGGGTTTGGAATCGGTCCAAACTCCCGCAAATCTCCCCACATTTGTCTCCGCTTTGCGGGAGAAATCGACGCCCCGTGAATTGATACAGGTCAGCGTTGTATGGCTTCCATGGTCCATACGGTTGCGGGAGATTTACGGGTCCGTCTTGAGGTTTACGAGGTAATGTAGGGGGGTAGGAATGTAGAGGTAAGATCCTAGCTATGGAGTAGTTGTATACACAAGAGGTTTACGAGTTCAGGCCCTTCTCGGAGGAAGTAACGGCCCTACGTCTTGGAGCCCGGAGGCGGTCGACTGGACTATGTGTGTATGTGTTACAGGGGTGCGAACCCTTTACACTGAGGAGGGGGGTGGCTTATATAGAGTTCGTCAGACCCCTCCGGCCCTCAGTTATGCAGGGTTTAAGGTACATTAAGATCGGGCGTTACTGGTAACGCCACATTACTGGTAACGCCACAAATAAAGTGTTATGATGACCATAAAAACTACTTAATGACCGACCGTTTGCGTGCAGAGTGACTTTAGATCTCCTGGCTGTCGAGTGGTTGGCTTCATGGTCGAGTGATAGTCTTCATGGTCGAGTGTCTTCGAGTCCGTTGAGTGGAACACTTCTGAGTCGATTGAAAGGTGGTTTCTTCTAGAGATGTCCTTGGGGAAGGTAGCTTGGACAGGTCCATGACCCTACCCTAGGTACATAGCTTCATTATTAGCCCCCGAATGGATCGAGATTTGAGTGGGGAAGGAGTTGAGAACTCTTCCGACTGATTTTTCGTGCTTTGTGTATATCTTGGTATGGATCTGTGAACCTAAGTAACGACACCAACTTCTTTTCAGTCACCTTGATCCATTCTTGGTTTTAGTCAAGTGAGTTTCTTTACTTGAAAAGCTCCGAGTGACGGTGTGAAGGAGATCCTCCGTCTGACAAGTTGTTCTGCTGCTCGCGGATTTCGCGGGATTCGAATTTTGGGAAGCGCGCGGGGCGGAGGAGGCCGTAGTAATCGGATGGGATAGGGCGGAGCCGCCTCAATCTCCGCGCCACCTTTTTTGCCACGTATCGCACGCACGACTGTTGCAGGATTTGACAGGATCGCCTGGGCCTACAGGTCAGTCACTCGGAAGCAACTCTATATAAGCCGCTGGCCCAGGACTTTTGAACAGTGCGCCTTCATTTTTCCGCTTTCTTCTCGAATTCCTCCGCCACCTCTGCTCTCGTCTCGGTGCCGCCGGTCTGTTCGAGCTTCGTCTGCGGCGATGGTGAAGGAGAAGACGGCGGCCCTAGAGCGCGCGAAAAAAGCGACGGCGCAGGCGAAGGCGAAGAAGTCCGGTCGGGGCGGATCTTCCTCGAGGTCTGCCTTGCCGCCGGGCTGGATCCAGGGCGACTGGATGCCCTCGGCGATTCGACAGGACGACATTGATGACCTGATCGAGGGGGGATTCATTCCTCACAAATCGGCGCGTCTCCCGAGGAACGAGATCGAGCCGCAGCCTCGCGAGGGTGAGTGTGTCCTTATCGCCACTCATGTCGACTGCGGATTCTCCCTGCCCCCTCATCCTTTTTTCCGGAGTTTCTTGAACTTTTTCGGAGCGCAACTCCATCACTTTACTCCAAATTCCATCATGTATCTTGCTGCCTTTGTGTCTTTGTGCGAGAATTTCTTGGGTTGCCGTCCTCATTGGGGCCTCTTCAAGCACATTTTCACTTGTCGTTCTCAGTCGGTTAAGAAAGCCAAGTCGAGTGACGATAAGACGCAAGTGATTCAGATGTGCGGGGGTCTTGGGATCCAGATGAGAAGCAAAAGTTCTTTCCCAGCTATGACTCTTCCTGATTCAGTCCGTGGGTGGCAGTCGACCTGGTTCTACTGCAGAGACCAGCCGACTCCAGGTCAGGCGACGAGTCTTTCCCCTTTCTCCCTGAACCGAGCAAAAAAACCTTCTTCTCTGAAAGTGACGCCGGAAGAGAGGGCACAAGTCAAAGTGTTGGTTGGTCGAGTGGTTCAGCTTGTTCGTGACGGGGTGACTGGTATGGATTTACTAGAGGTCTTCCTTCGGAGACGCATCCAACCGCTCCAAGCTCGTGACCATCCGATGTGGATGTATTCGGGTCTCGATGACACCACCCGGATTCATCCGGAGGAGGTCGACGAGCCTACGTTGGAGGGGTGGTTGTCAAGTATCACAGGGAACAAAGACAACCCCCGAGGAGCCAGGAGGATTCCTCCACTCGACCAATCATACGAAGTAGACCAGGTCCAATTCTGCCTCACTGAATGTGACTTTGCTTTCTTCATTCTGTTTGCTTAAAATCAGTCGACTGACTTTTGTCTTGTTTGTTGTCTTCTAGACCATTACTGAGATGTACTCGATGCCCAACGGGGCGCAAGAACAGGCCGAGGAGGGGGAGGCGAGCGGAGGCGAAAGTGAGGAGGAGTGGCAATCTGATGGTGAGGAGGAGGAGGATGACGACGGCTCCAGCGGAGAGGAGGAGGAAGCCGATCCTCCTCGCACGGAAAGGCGATCCAAGCTCACCCACGACCCCACGAGCGAGCGTGGCAAAGCGACTGTGCCTGTTGGGCAGTCGTCAAAACAGCCTCGGACGTCTTCTCCGGCGCCGACTGAAAAAGCGCCGAAGCATCCACAAGCGGCGTCATCTAAGCCGCCGAAGGCCTTGCCCAAGATGAAAATGACCATTCCCACCATTTCCGGGTAACAGCAGAACTTGTGTTTTCTCGTTTAGCATGGGCAGACTCTTGGTCGACTCATTGACTAAACCGACTGGTTTCTGCAATCTGCAGTGCTGCTACCTCCGAGACCTCTGCCAAGAATGAAGACCAGGAAATGGAAGACGCTGTCACCTCCAACCTTGGTACGATTTCTGTGGTTTCACACTTGGTCGACTGACAGCTCTTGGTTGATCTCTTGGTCGATTGGATTTTCATTTTTAACTTTGGAATTTCCTGTAGCTCCCCCTCATGTCATTGATCTCCCTGATGATGACGACGAGGCGCCGCTGAGGCCGAGGAGGAATAGAAAAGCGCTGGCTGGCAAGACAACTTGGACTGCATCAGTGCCTGAGACACCGGTTCAGGAGGGCGGCAATACCACTCGGGCTTCCATGTCCTTCGCTGTGCCGCTGACGAGTGCTCGGTGAGGGAGTCCTGGATTAGGGGGTGTCCGGACGCCGGACTCCTGCTATGAAGATACAAGATTGAAGACTTCGTCCCGTGTCCGGAAGGGACTTTCCTTGGCGTGGAAGGCAAGCTTGGCGATACGGATATGTAGATCTCCTACCATTGTAACCGACTCTGTGTAACTCTAACCCTCTCCGGTGTCTATATAAACCGGAGGGTTTTAGTCCGTAGAACAACAATCATACCATAGGCTAGTTTCTAGGGTTTAGCCTCCTTGATCTCGTGGTAGATCTACTCTTATACTACCCATATCATCAATATTAATCAAGCAGGACGTAGGGTTTTACCTCCATCAAGAGGGACCGAACCTGGGTAAAACATCGTGTCCCTTGTCTCCTGTTACCATCCGCCTAGACGCACAGTTCGGGACCCCCTACCCGAGATCCGCCGGTTTTGACACCGACATTGGTGCTTTCATTGAGAGTTCCTCTGTGTCGTCACTTTTAGGCCCGATGGCTCCTCCGATCATCAACAGCGATGCAGTCCTGGGCGAGACTTTTCTCCCCGGACAGATCTTCGTCTTCGGCGGCTTTGCACTGCGGGCCAATTCACTTGGCCATCTGGAGCAGATCGAAAGCTATGCCCCTGGCCGTCAGGTCAGATTTGGAAGCTTGAACTATACGGCTGATATCCGCGGAGATTCGATCTTCGACGGATTCGGGCCACGGCCGGGCGCGCCGCACTGTCACGATGGGCACGATCTAGCTCTGCCGCCAAACAGTGCCCTGGAGGCCGCACCCGCGTCAGCTCCGACCCTTAATTCGGAGCCAACTACGCCAATCGAGGACGGGTGGTTGGACACCGCCTCGGGGGCTGCAATCTCTACGGCGATCCAGACGAACACTAGACTTTCCCTCCACGATGCCCGTGACTCCAAGGTGCCGGACTCTTCTCCGGACTCCGAGCCCTCCGCGCCCCCACTAATCGAATCTGATTGGGCGCCGATCATGGAGTTCACCGCCGAGGATATCTTTCAGCACTCGCCCTTCGGCGACATTCTGAGTTCACTCAGGTCTCTCTCTTTGTCAGGAGAGTCCTGGCCGGACTATGACCGGCAGGATTGGGATACGGACAACGAAGAAATTCGATGCCCACCCACCACCCACTTCGTAGCCACTGTCGATAGTTTAAACGACGTACTCGACTTTGACTCCGAAGACATCGACGGTATGGATGACGATGTAGGAGACGAACACGAACCAACGCCTATAGGGCACTAGACAGCCACCTCATCTCATGATGTGTACATGGTGGACACACCTAAAGGAAGCGACGATGAGGAACAGAGGGAGGCAACGAGGGAGCGTTCCCTCGAAAAGCAATCAAAGCGGCGACGTAAGCGCCGCTCCAAACCCCACCTCGACAAAGACAGCAGCCATACAGAGCCACCCATAGAGCAGGACGAGCCGGCGGACGACGAACATGCCTTCGAGCAACCGTCCGAACAGGGCAACTTGGATAAACAAACCGAACAACCCGTCCCCGGCGAAAACGACATTCCGGACGACCTTACGCCGGATAAGCTCACGGAGCAGAAGAACCTCCACAAAAGGCTCGTTGCAACCGCACGTAGCCTGAAAAAGCTGAAGCTAAAAACTGCGGAAGATGCACTCAGAATCAGATGGAGCAAAGTACTCAACACCGCAGACAAATACGGCGGCAGTCGCCACACTAAAAGCTATCCAAAGCAAAAGCTACTGCCGGAATTTGACGAGGAGGCCTTAGAGCCCCCCCCCTTCAAAAAGTAAGAAAGCCACCCGGTTGGATAGATGACCCAATGGCCAGCATAAAGCGGCAAGCGGCGCCGCATTCAAGCCGGCATGCGACCCACTCAAGGATTCGCATCAAAAAGATGGCCCAGCTAGATCTATCTATCGACCAAGAAAGCAAGCTCTCGCAAGCTATGCAACACAACCAATATCCGAACATCACGGCACACCCAAATACAGGGGTGCCGCACACCCCCTATGTTTTACCGATGAGGTTCTGGACCATGAATTTCCAGCGGGATTCAAGCCCGTAAACATAGAGGCATATGACGGAACAACAGACCCTGGAGTTTGGATTGAGGATTATATCCTCCATATACACATGGCAAGAGGATATGACCTCCACGCCATAAAATACTTACCCCTCAAACTTAAAGGGCCAGCTCGGCATTGGCTTAAAAGCCTTCCCGAAAACACTATTGGAAGTTGGGAAGAGCTCGAGGATGCTTTCCGGGCAAATTTTCAAGGGACTTATGTCCGCCCTCCGGATGCAGACTATCTCAGTCACATAACTCAACAGCCTGGAGAGTCAGCCCGGAAATTCTGGAACAGATTTCTTACTAAAAATAATCAGATAGTCGACTGTCCGGACGCTGAAGCCTTAGCAGCTTTTAAGCATAACGTTCGAGACGAATGGCTCACCAGACACCTCGGCCAAGAAAAGCCAAGAACAATGGCCGCATTAACAAGCCTCATGACCCACTTTTGTGCAGGCGAGGACAGCTGGTTGGCAAGATGCAGCACCAGCGACCCAAGTACATCCGAAGTTAGAGATGGAAACGGAAAACCCCGGCGCAACAAGGACCAGCGCCGGACTAAGGGAAGCAGACCGGAGAGCACGACAGTCAATGCCGGATTCAAAAGCTCTCGGCAGAACCAGAAAAAGCCGCCCCTCAAGGATAACAGGGATGAGCTATCCAACTTAAACAACATCCTAGACAGGATATGTCAAATACACAGTACTCCCGGGAAGCCTGCAAACCATACCCACAGAGATTGTTGGGTCTTCAAGCAATCCGGCAAACTCAATGCCGAACACAAGGGGCTCGACACACCAAGTGAGGACGATGACGAACCCCACAAGCAGAGCGCCAGGAAACAAAAGAATTTCCCACAAGAAGTCAAAACAGTAAATTTACTTCACGTGACAAAACAGGCGGCGCGAATAGAGATACGCGCCATACGGCCTATCCTAAAGGAGTCCCGCTAGTGGTTGTTCGAACCGATCTCCTTCAACCATCAGGATTACTCTAGAAGTATCCGGCACGCAGGCTGGACTGCCTTGGTATTAGATCCAATAATTGGCGGGCTCCACTTCACAAATGTCCTGATGGACGGCGGCAGTGGCCTAAACCTGTTATATCAAGACACAATCCGCCGCATGGGGATAGACCCAACAAAAATCCGCAATGGCAACACTTCTTTTCAAGGAGTAACGCCAGGCCCAGTGGCCCATTGCACGGGCTCTCTCCGGTTAGAAGTTACATTCGGTTCCCCCGACAACTTCCGTCGCGAAAGACTAACCTTCCATATCGCCCCATTTTCAAACAGCTATCAAGCACTACTGGGACGCGAAGCTTTCACCCGCTTTAACGCAATACCGCATTATGCGTCTCTTACGCTTAAGATGCCCGGTCCACGAGGCATCATCTCATTAAAGGGGAAGCATTGAGTCCGCCCCCCGTGCGGAAGACTGTGCGGCTGCCTTAACAGCCCCACAATAAAATGGCTTCATCAGCCAAAACATCTAAACAGGTCATTAAGACCACGGACACGGATAGACGAGTCCGGCATAAAAATATCATTGATAAAAGCTTAAATAGCCGTATACCCGCGTACTAAGGGCTCACACATATAAAATAAGAGACAATTAAGCTCAATTTTACCCATTTCAATTTATACTTTGTTTATTTAGTATAACTTCTGTTCGGCACGACCTTTCTACAACTAAGTTCCTCTCTTTTACAGATGAACGCCGTGCTGCGCCTGTCCAGGATACGGCACAACGGAGACACAGGCGTAGACGTGCAGCAGGGACCCGTTCCAAGGATTCTTTTCAGATTAAGACCCTGCGTAAACCTTTTTTACTGTCTCTTGTTGATACACATCCCCTGGTTTTTCTTTTGGTATAACCAAGGAGCTGGCGTCTTGGCATGTGGCCATGTCAGAATTTTGCACGTACCTGGGCACTAGGGGCTTATACCTAAGGGCGCTGACCCGCCCGCCCTCATAAAGACCGAATACCTTAGGGAGTGTTCGGCGTCGCGAGTTTGGCCTTATATGCACCAGCTCCGAATTATGTCTTTGGTCAAATGTTGGGTTGCCCGGCTCCTGTGTTTTGCTGCCTTACGTTCCGCTCTATCGGCTAAGGCGGCACCAGGAGAACTACTGCGATTGTGCGCCGGTTCGGCGAGGCGAGCACCTCAGTAGAGAAAGACAAAAACTGACTGTCATGATATAGCGTGAGACTGGTCAACCACTCGATGACTTACCGGAATCTATAGGATTCCTCCACATTAACGAAGGGCCGTTTCCCGGCCAGGCACATACGCGCCCCGAATCCAGGCGAGCGCAGGCGCCACCAGGGGCTATCTAAGTAGCCTCACTGTCAAGCTGCTATGGCTAAGTGAAAGTGATAAAGCATTATAGTCCGATTGCCTACTTCGCTGCGCTATCACCTCCTTTGTAGGACCAAGACGTTGGATCAAGTGTGAAAATGCGCCTTCTGCGAACACCCCCGCATTATTTGTGTGGGGGCTGAAGCCGACGACTGCCATCTTTCAGATGATATATATATATATATATATATATATATATATATCTTAAACGGCCGCACAGGAGGTGTTACAATACTTGAAGGCACAAGTATAAAAAGCTTCTGCAATTTATCAAAATATTTTTTTACAATAACACATGCTATTCGAACATAGCATCCTTCGAGCACTGCGTCTCTATTACACGAGCGCCTTGCAGAACTTCCTGAAAATAGTGCTCGGCAGGTACTCGGCTTCCGTCCAAATCTCGGGATGCAACAGCGGTGGTCTCCATCTTCGCCCAGTATGTCTTGACACGGGCAAGGGCCATCCGCGCACCCTCTATGCATGCTGACCTCTTCATAGCATTAATACGCGGCACCGCACCAAGGAACTGCTGCACCAAGTCGAAATAACTCTTCGGCTCCGACTTCTCCGGCCACAGATAACTCATGACACTCTTCATGGCGAGTCCGGACAACCTATTCAGCTCTGCCCATTCGGCCAGATGATCGGCCACTAACAGTGGACGCTCTGGATTGTGGAACTATGACCAGAAGAGCTTTTCCACTTCACGATCTTCTTGATCTCGAAAGTGCTCGGTCGCATCAGCAGCACTCGCTGCCAAATCCAGATAGGTGTCCGCCGTACTCCACAGCCGGTCTAACGGAGCATGCTTAGGATCACAAAACTTTCTCCGCAGCATGAAGGGCTTACCAGCCGCGATTTCTCCGGCCTGACGCAGCTCCTCCTTCGCAGCTCTCATCGCAGAGCGAGCATCCTTGGCATCAGCAATGGCCTTCTCCAAGTCCGTCTGCCCCGCCCGGTCTTCTTTTTCAAGAAGCTTGCAACAATCAGCAGCGCTCTTCAGCTTCACGGCCATCTCGGCCATCTCTTTCTTGCTTCGGCAGTGAGCAGCCTGTTCGGCTTTTAGCTCTTCAATTGCCTTTCCGGCAGCCGCATCACTTTCCCTGGCTTGCTCCTTGGCTCGGGCAAGTTCCGCCCGAAGATTCTCCATGGCAGCGGCACCATCTGCGTCAAGCATACACATTGTAAGATATTGGCATAAAGCTCCTCTTACCAGGTGCCGCCAGAGGAATTACATACCTTGTGCCTCGTCAAGCCGCTTGTTGACAAGCGCGATGTCGGCATCTGCCACGTCAAGTTGCCACTTTAGCTCGGCAAACTCATCAGTCCGGCTAGCCACCGGACACTTCACCGCCTACGTATGAAGGCGGCATATCAGACCTGGGATTATGATCCTCTGCGGTCCGTCACTTTTGACAACGCACAGAGTCTCAGGGGCTACTATCTACACAGGGCGCATCTTATTTATGCGCAACTGTCAAAAAGCGTACACTATTTCACGTACCTCAAAACCTGTCAGTAAACTCTTGACGGCCTCGTGCAATCCGCTCTCCGCGGATGAAATCCTCTCAATCACCGTACCCATCAAGGCACGGTGCTTCTCTGAGATAGATGCTCGCGCTAGCAGATCCTTCAGCTCCTCCGAACGCGCACCGGACGGTGCCGGACTTGTCCGATGGCCCTTTTCAAAGGCCGGACGCGGAGGGCTTTGGGGGCCCATATGACTACCTTCTGGCCCTGACGGATTCGGAGAAACCCTCCACGATGATACCTCAAGGTCGCCCGCCTCGCTAGCCGGTACGGCAGGGGGAGGCGTTCCGCTCTCCATCATCTCCGGAAGAAGGTCCCCCGAAAACGAGCTCTGCTGAGAAGGGCTGAGGTCCGAACTACAAGGTAAAATTTCGGTTACTTTTCTCAGATATAAAGCAAGGATTTCTCTCATCTCTCAAGAAGAAAATCTTTCTCTACTTACGGCTCGCTAGAGGGCTGGTCCCCTTGAGGGCAAAATTCGGCTGAGGTATCCCCCGGCATAGGACCCTCTGACGAGGATTTCTTCCCCCGCTTTGAGGCCATGGTCTCCGGGTCTTCAGAGGCGGTCCTCTTCTTCCCCTGAGGAGAGGAATTTTCGGTTCCTCCCTTCCGAACAGCCTCCTTCGAGGAGGCCATAGTTTCCTTGTCCCCTCCCTTGCTTTCCTCCAAAGGCACACTCTTCAATATCCTGACTAGCACGGGATCCGGCCTGGTCTCGGGGAGGGGAGCCGGACACCTGATCAGCTTTGCTTTCGCTACCCACTTCTGTTTAAAAGGACAACTCTTTTAGGGGCAAGTTTATGACAAATATACGGATAGCGAGTCCGGGCACAAGGCTACTTACTTGAGTATCCGGGCGATTGCAGCTCAGACCTGCGTCCTCGGTCAAATCCGGACACATTGCTTGTGATCCGAAGAATAGTTTATACATCTCCGCGGGCGTCGCGCTCATAAAATGCTGGAGAGCTCGCGGTCCCTCCGGATTACACTCCCACAGGCGAAGGGAGCGACGTTTGCCGGGCAGGGTACGGCGGATCAGCATGACCTGCGTCACTTTGACCAGGCTGAGGTCTCTTTCTAAGAGATCCCTGATGTGACCCTGCAACAAGGGCACGTCCCTGGATGGCCCCCAGTCTAGTCCTTTATTGACCCATGACGCTAGCTGTGGAGGGGGACCCGAGCGAAAGGCAGGTGGTGGCACCCACTTGGTGCCCCTAGGAGCGGTGATATAGAGCCACTCTCGTTGCCATAAGCCGAGCTCCTCCTGGAAAGAGCCCTCGGGCCATGGAGCATCGGCATTCTTGCTTATAACAGCACCTGCGCACTCTGCGTGCCGTCCCTCGATCATCTTCGGCTCTACTTTGAAGGTCTTGAGCCACAGTCCGAAGTGAGGAGTAACACGGAGGAATGCTTCACACACGACGATGAATGAGGAAATATGGAGGATGGACTCCGGTGCTAAGTCGTGAAATTCCAGCCCATAATAGAACATTAGCCCCCTCACGAAGGGATCCATCGAAAAGCCTAACCCCCGAAGGAAGTGAGACATGAACACCACGCTCTCACCGGGCTTGGGACTGGGAATGACCTGCCCTTGAGCAGGCAGCCTATGTGAAATTTCGCCGGTCAAGAACCTGGCCTCTCTCAACTTTAGCACGTCCTCCTCCGTGATGGAGGAGGGCATCCATTGGCCTTGAAGGTCGGGACCAGACATTGTCGAAGGTCCGAGGCGCCTGAAATCTGGAGCCTTGGGTGTTGGAACTCGAGGCGGAGGGCGAACTCGTTTGAGATTAAAAGAAAAGAGTAAGGCCTTGGTCTCTTTATAAGAGGTTGAATACGAAGAGCCCTCCCCGTAACCGTTTGGGACTCTCCTTTAATCGAGAAAACATGCCAACTGGCACGATCGGGTTACCCACGTCCGTATTGATGAGAATCTCATGAATAAAGGGGACACAATCTCTGCTTTGACAGGAAGTGTCAAGAAAACCGCCTCGCTAAACGCGCTGAGGTGGGACAGTAAAAACGATTCGAATAAAGGCTTGGCCGTGGTGTGATGTCATGCCACGGAATACGTCAGCAGATTAGATCCGTGTAAATATTATTCTCTCTATGGCAATATGTGGAAACTTGTTTTGTAGAGCCGGACACTATCCTTGTGTTCGAAATCTTCTACAAAGTACTTGGAGGAGGAACCCGCCTTGCAATGCCGAAGACAACCTGCGCGCCGGACTCATCATCATTGAAGCCTGGTTCAGGGGCTACTGAGGGAGTCCTGGATTAGGGGATGTCCGAATAGCCGGACTATATCTTCCGCCGGACTCCTGGACTATGAAGATACAAGATTGAAGACTTCGTCCCGTGTCCGGAAGGGACTTTCCTTGGCGTGGAAGGCAAGCTTAGCGATACGGATATGTAGTTCTCCTACCATTGTAACCGACTCTGTGTAACCCTAACCCTCTCCGATGTCTATATAAACCGGAGGGTTTTAGTCCGTAGAACAACAATCATACCATAGGCTAGCTTCTAGGGTTTAGCCTCCTTGATATCGTGGTAGATCTACTCTTGTACTACCCATATCATCAATATTAATCAAGCAGGACGTAGGGTTTTACCTCCATCAAGAGGGCCCGAACCTGGGTAAAACATCGTGTCCCTTGTCTCGTGTTACCATCCGCCTAGACGCACAGTTCGGGATCCCCTACCCGAGATCCGCCGGTTTTGACACCGACACTCGGCCTTCACTATCGACTGCTGACCCGCCCTCCCTTTTCGCCATACACCACGTCCCAGAGGACCAAGTGGGTGCTGCTAAGGAGGCTATACGCCAAGCGGGGATCATGATGGAGCAGGTGAAGGTGGTCTAGGAAGCCAGCCAAGCGGCTTATGATGCTAGCTCAACTCTTCAGAGCAACATCCAGGTTAGCTTATCACCGCTTGTTCTGTTAGGATATGCTATCTGAAGACTCTCTTTCCGAAGATCTTTGCATCTGTACACCCAATGGGTATGTCGATTGAAATTTTGGACCAGTGGGGGCACGCTGAGTGCACCCACTGGGTGTAGTCCCCGAGACTATGGTGGACTACTGGCAGTCAACTGTAGTCTTTGTATTTTGAGTTGCTTCACTCTAACTTCTTCACTCGGTCTAGTCGGACCATATCGAATGGAATCTTGGAACCAGTGGGGGCGCGCTGAGTGCACCCACTGGGTGTAGTCCCCGGGACCATGGTCGACTGCTGGCAGTCGACTAGGGTCTGAAGAACCTTGTTTTTTTGGTAGATCATGATGAGACCGTGGCTGATTGCTGGCAGTTAGCTATGGTCTAGGATCATAACCTCTTTGTCTCTTTCGGTCGACTGATCGGACCAAGTCGGTAGAACCAGTGGGGGCACGATGAGTGCACCCACTGGGTGTAGTCCCTGAGACTACTGTTGAATATTTTGATTCGGCTGTAATCTTAGAAATGTTATGATTTTTCTCTTAGTCGCTCGGAAGCAACCTATCTTTGATGTCTGTCGACTGACCCTTTGCAGAAATCCTGCGAGCTTGTGGCTCGCTATACTGAATTGGAAAACAAACAGATCCAGCTCAACCTTGACTTGAAGCTTGCTCAGGAGAACTTGCAGAAGGCGAGAGACGAGGCAAAAGGTATGGCTGGTGAGAACTTGACGACTGTCTTTATCTTTCTGCCCATTCTTGATTCTGATCTCATTGTCATTTTTCAGATAAAATGGAGAAGGCTCTGAAGAAGAAGGACCTTGACCTTGCCGAGGCACAGAAGGCGGCTTTGGACAAAACAAAGCTCGCGGAAGAAAAACTGGCTTCAGTCGGTAAACTTGAAGAGGAGAATGCCAATCTAAAAGCTGCTCTCGACGCGGCCAACAAGGAGGTCAGCCGTCTGAAGAATGATAAGATAGCTCTGAATGACAAGGCCAGTGAACTGGTGGGGAAGAGGAACGATCTGGAGGCTTATCTGGGAGGGCTCGCCAAGAAGTTATTCGTCATGCTTGAGGGTAATCTCTTCTTCCCGACTGACTTGTTATCATCAACTAACGGAGAGTTACTGATTTATCTTTGAATCACGTTTATAGAATTCTGCCAGAACTTCGAGGAGGAGACCAGTCGAGTGGAAACAAGCTTGGACCCCATTAACTCTCCGGTGAAGGATGAAGCTGCCATGAACGTGCTCCGACTGGAGTCTCGCGTTGCTGGTGTGGTCGATTACCTTGCTCGTCTGAAGGTTGCGGTGTCGCGGATCGACACAGCACTCTGGCCAGGAGCGATGCTTCAAAATGACCTCGAGTCTCTAATGACTCGACTAAATGAAGTTCCAGGTCGAGTGCAGGAATGGAAGAAGTCTTCTGCCAGGTGCGGCGCTGATGTCGCTTTGTCTCTGGTCCGTGTTCACTGCAAGGAGGCGCGAGAGGAAAAGCTGGCGGCCATCAAAGTTTCCAATACCAAGAAGCACGACTTCTAGTCTTTCATGGAGACCTTCATTGCTGCTGCCACTCGGATTGCTGACGGGATTGACTTGGACCAGTTTGTCGCGCCCTCCAGTCCTCCACCTGAGGATTAGAAAAACTTCTATGCTTCGTCTTAAATTTGCCTCGGAATGCCGAGTGGATTTTGTAACCGTTAAACTCTTTTCGGCTGAATTCTCGAGTACTTTGATCTGCGGTCTGGGACCTTTAGGATTTATCTGAACTTGGTTTATCGTCGAATATCTTTGTGAACTCTCTGTCGAGTGAAACTTGTTCTTCACTCGAGACAACTTTTGTATTTGTGGCGTAGCTCCGAAGGAGAAGGTAGCGGTCGACCTGTACCTCGTCGTCCTTGCGGATCGGGATGGAGCACATGTTGGACTTGTGACGCAGCTCCGAAGGAGAAGGCAGGAGTCGACTTGCACCTCGTCGTCCTTCCGGATCGGAATGAAGCGCACGTTGTACTTGTGCCGCAACTCCGAAGGAGAAGGTATCAGTCGACCTGCACCTCGTCGTCCTTGCGGATCGGAATGGAGCGCACGTTGTACTTGTGGTGCAGCTCCGAAGGAGAAGGTAGCAGTCGACCTGCACCTCGTCGTCCTTGCGGATCGGGATGGATTTCATACTTAGGCGAGTACTTGGACTGCAGCTAAGCCCCCGAGTGGGAGGCTGGCTCACCACTCGGTAGGATTTTTAAATACTTAGGCGAGTACTTGGACTGCAACTAAGCCCCCGAGTGGGAGGTTGGCTCACCACTCGGTAGGATTTTTAAATACTTAGGCGAGTACTTGGACTGCAGCTAAGCCCCTGAGTGGGAGGCTGGCTCACCACTCGATAGGATTTTTAAATACTTAGGCGAGTACTGGACTGCAACTAAGCCTCCGAGTGGAAGGATTGCTCTCCACTCGGTAGGATTTTTAAATACTTAGGCGAGTACTGGACTGCAGCTAAGCCTCCGAGTGGGAGGATTGCTCTCCACTACCACTCGGTAGGATTTTAAATACTTAGGCGAGTACTGGACTGCAGCTAAGCCCCCGAGTGGGAGGCTGGCTCACCACTCGGTAGGATTTTAAATACTTAGGCGAGTACTGGACTGCAGCTAAGCCCCCGAGTGGGAGGCTGGCTCACCACTCGGTAGGATTTTAAATACTTAGGCGAGTACTGGACTGCAGCTAAGCCCCCGAGTGGGAGGGCTGGCTCACCACTCGGTAGGATTTTCAAATACTTAGGCGAGTACTGGACTGCAGCTAAGCCCCCGAGTGGGAGGCTGGCTCACCACTCGGTAGGATTTTTAAATACTTAGGCGAGTACTGGACTGCAGCTAAGCCCCCGAGTGGGAGGCTGGCTCACCACTCGGTAGGATTTTCAAATACTTAATACTTAGGCGAGTCGGATTCGCGGCTAAGCCCCGAGTGAGAGGCTTGCTCGTCACTCGGTAGGATTTTTTTTACAAACTTAGGCGAAACGGATTCGCAGCTAAGCTACCCACTGAGGGACTTCTCACGTAAACAAAAGCAACGACAATCACTGGGAAGATTATAACACTCTTGTCTTGATAAACAAACTACACAGGTACTTTTTATTACATCTCATCTGAGTGACTACTTAAGTATAAAAGTGGCGGAGTAGCTCCGCATTCCAAGCTCGTGGCTCATCGATCTGGCGATCGACATTGTAAAGATGGTACGCTCCATTGTGGAGAAATTTGGTGACGATGAAGGGACCTTCCCAAGTAGGAGCGAGCTTGTGTGGCTTCTGTTGATCCAGTCGGAGGACCAAGTCTCCTTCTTGGAAGGCTCGTCTCTTGACATTTCTGGCATGCAATCGACGCAATTCTTGCTGATAGATAGTCGATCGAATCATGGCCATCTCTATTTCTTCTTCTAGAAGGTCGACTGCGTCCTGCCGGGCTTGTTCTGCTTTATCTTCATAGTAGAGCTCGACTCGGGGTGCATTGTGAAGCAGGTCACCCGCAGAACTGCTTCAGCTCCATAGACTAGAAAGAATGGAGTTCGTCCAGTTGATCGATTAGGAGTGGTCCTCAATCCCCAAAGAACTGATGGAAGTTCGTCGACCCACGCGCCTGCTGCGTGCTTGAGATCACGCATCAGTCGGGGTTTCAGTCCTTTGAGAATTAGGCCATTTGCTCTTTCTGCTTGTCCATTCGACTGGGGGTGAGCGATGGAAGCGTAGTCGACTCGCGTGCCTTGAGAAGTGCAAAAGGCTCTGAATTTGTCGGAATCGAAGTTTGACCCATTATCAGTGATGATGTTGTGCGGAACTCCATATCTGAATATCAACTCTCTAATGAAGCTGATAGCAGTGCAGGCATCAAGGTTCTTGATGGGCTTTGCTTCAATCCACTTAGTGAACTTGTCGACTGCCACCAGTACATGGGTGAAGCCGCTCCTGCCAGTTCTCAGTGGTCCAACCATATCCAATCCCCAAACAACGAAGGGCCAGATGAGTGGAATGGTCTTCAAGGCTGAGGCGGGTTTGTGTGACATATTGGAATAGAACTGACATCCTTCACATTTGTCGACTATCTCTTTTGCCATTTCATCAGCTGCTTGATTTTTCAGTCGGGGTATATGATGCAGCTCTAACCCCTCGAATTTCTTCTCTAGCTTTCTCACTACATTGCAATAACCAGTCATGGCCGGACTTCTGACATCCCACTCCTTCATCACTTTTTTAACCACCAAATCTGAGTCGCCATAGACCATGAGGCGACGGATGCCGAGTGAAATAGCCATACGCAACCCATACAAAAGTGCTTCATATTCTGCTTCGTTATTGGAGGAATCAAAGTGAATTTGGAGAACATATCTGAGCTTATCTCCTCGGGGGGAAACCAATACTACCCCAGCACCGGAACCATTCAGCATCTTAGACCCATCGAAGAACATGGTCCAGTGCTCCGAGTGAACTTGAGTCGGCAGTTGCTGTTCAATCCACTCGACGATGAAATCTGCTATTGCTTGGGACTTGATAGCTTTCTTTGCCTCAAACTTGATATCTAGGGGAAGGAGTTCAATCGCCCATTTTGCCACTCGACCAGTTGCATCTCTGTTGTGCAGAATCTCTGACAATGGAGCGTCGCTGACGACTGTAATGGAATGGTCAGAGAAGTAATGTGCAACCTTCTTCGTGGTCATATAAATCCCATATACAAGCTTCTGGTAATGAGGATATCTTTGCTTTGATGGAGTCAAAACTTCAGAAACATAATATACTGGGCGCTGAACTTTAAAGGCTTTTCCTTCTTCTTCCCGCTCGGCCGTAAGTACTGTACTGACGACTTGTCCCGTGGCTGCAATGTAAAGCAGCAAAGGCTCTTTGCTGATTGGGGCAGCAAGCACCGGCTGGGTGGAGAGCAGAGCTTTGAGCTCTACAAACGCTGCATCAGCTTCAGGAGTCCACTCGAACTTGTCTGACTTCTTCATCAGTCGGTAAAGAGGCAATGCCTTTTCACCGAGACGAGAGATGAATCGACTTAAAGCGGCCAAGCAACCTGTAAGCTTCTAGACATCGTGCACACGCACAGGACGTTTCATTCGGAGTATAGTACCGACTTTCTTTGGGTTGGCGTCGATTCCTCGTTCGGAAACGAGAAAACCGAGTAACTTTCTGCCAGGAACTCCGAATGTGCACTTTGATGGATTAATCTTGATATCGTACCTCCTGAGGTTGGCAAAGGTTTCGGCAAGGTCAGTCAGCAGGTCGGAACCCTTCCGTGACTTGACCACAATATCATCCATGTATGCTTCCACATTCCGACTGATTTGAGTGAGCAAACACTTCTGAATCATCCGCATGAACGTGGCTCCGGCATTCTTGAGGCTGAATGGCATGGTAACATAACAGAAGCACCCGAATGGAGTGATGAAAGCTGTTTTGATCTCGTCGGGCCCATACAGACGGATCTGATGGTAACCGGAATAGGCGTCTAAAAATGGCCGACGCTCACATCCTGCAGTCGAGTCGACTATCTGGTCGATGCGGGGGAGACGAAAATGATCTTTTGGGCAGGCCCGATTGATATGTTTAAAGTCATTGCACATGCGAAGTGACTTGTCCTTCTTGGGGACCATGACAACATTGGCGAGCCACTCGGAGTGGTAAATCTCTCGGATAAACTCTGCTGCTAAGAGCCGAGCCCCCTCCTCACCTATGGCCTTTCTCTTCTGGACGGCGGACCGTCGAAGATGTTCTTTGACAGGTTTCACTTTCGGGTCAACTCGTAGACGGTGCTCAGCCAGCCCCCTGGGAACACCTGGCATGTCAGAAGGCTTCCATGCGAAGATGTCCCAGTTCTCACGGAGGAACTGGATGAGCGCTTCTTCCTATTTGGAGTCGAGTGTTGTTGAGATATGGGTCGGAGGAGCATTGGGATCGGTCGGGTGGATATGACTCGGCTTTGTCTCACTGGACGACTGAAACGCTGACTCCGTAGCAGGTTTCTGGGCTCGCAACAAAGCACTCGGGTCTGCAGTTTTCTGGTATTCCTGCATCTCTGTAAGTTCATCTAGTGCCCCTTAGTGATTTTGGTATATTGAAGACTTATAGGTTAAGGATCTAATGTGTTTATGAGTGTACACAGGTCTATAAGTCTACGAGGAGTTTGATATTTACAGAGAAAGTCGACCCCTAAAAATTAAGTTCTTCGACTGAAGACTCTGATATTCTGAAGACTTTCTGAAGACTTTGGAAGTGAAGAAATTGGTGTAACCTTGAAGACTTGGTATTCATTCGAGGAACATGAAGCGTGAAGACTTTTGTTTTCGTAGTTTCATTTTCTCTTTCTTGAGTCATAGGAAACACCGTACTGTTAAAGGGGGTCGAGGAAATACTAAGGAGAAAAATTCCATGTGATGCTCAACTCAAAATCCTACACCTACCAATCCCTTCGAGTGAAGCCATTGGAAATCTCATACAGATCAGTCAATTTCTTCAGTGACAGAGACGCAGTTCTTCTGGTCACTGAGGACTTCGTTCTGACTGAGGAGTTAGGAATTCGCCAGTGCGGATTGCCTACACAGTGAGGAACATGATAGCCCTGAGGAATTTGTACCTCAAATTTCCGACTGTTGCTGTGCTACGCGCCAGCTGTCCCAAAATATCTTATCCATCCAACGGTCATATCATTGAAGGGCATTTATGTCTTATCATGTTGGGTTGCTCCCTAGGCTATAAATAGCCGTCCCCTACAACCACTAGCTGGTTGGCTGCTCCGCGAGAAACTGACACTTGTCATTTGAGAGCATCCCATCCTCCGAGGACTTTGAGCGAAAATCATCAAGTGAGGAAAATCCAAACCCAAACCCAAACACCTACAAACCCAAAGTGATTGAGCATCACTTGAACGCTTCCGCACGCGATATACAAGGGTATGTAGATCCACTCCTCCCTCGTTGCTAGATGACTCCATAGATAGATCTTGGTGACACGTAGAAAATTTTGAATTTATGCTACGTTCCCCAACAGAAACTACTGCTACTGACAATGTGACAACTCAGACTGCACCTGAGGAAGAACCAGAAATTCCTCAGACCAATGAACCTGAGATCGTGATTCCTGAGGTAGTGATGCAACTCACTGACACTCCTCTGCCCAAGCCAAAGGATCCGTTCTCAAGGAAGCAAAAGTTCAAGGCTGAAGACTTCTTTGGCGAGCATGTATTCTTCACAGATTACAACCCCTATGACTCTGCTCGCATAAGGAAGAGGCATTTCTGGACTGCTAGTCAAGCCAACTTCTATTCCTCAGTGCTGTTCAACAAAGACAAAGTCTTCGACCATGCACATATTCCTCATGTAGACATGGAGTCTCTGCCGTGCTTCACGCTAGTCCTCAGTGTTCTTTACGACGCTAGGCTGCTCAACTTCTGCACTGACATCTGTGATTGGAATGAAGAACTCATTCTTCAGTTCTATGCAACGTTGCACATCACAGGCGATTCTGAAGATGTGAATTCATGGGTCCTGGACTGGATGACGGAAAACACTCATTACAAGGCACCAGCGTCTGAATTGCTTCGTGCCCTTCCTCTAAGTCCTCCCCTTGAAGATGCACGTTGTGTTTACAACCAACCTGAGCTTTCAAATCACTATATGCAAGTGCTGATGAAGCCTTTGAAGCCAGGGCAGGCCCCTTGAACCAAATTCCTCGTCAAGGAATTACTATATGTGCCTCGGACCGTCTATCGCATTCTGTCGAAGACAATGAGTCCTATCAAAGGCCATGACTCAAATGATGAAGAAGTCGTTGGCATCATGAAGAATATGCTTTTCAACATCATTCATGGCGTTCCCGTCAACTTCCATGATTTCTTCATGAGGACTCTGGCCAATATTGCTATGTTACCATTTGAGCTGAAGCCTTACGCGCCATGGATTATGAGATTCATCAGGACAAGGTCTTCACTCAACTACAAAGCTGACACTCTGAACCACTGCAGCTACTTGCCTCCTATTGAAGTCCTCAAAAGGACATTTTCCTCAGCTGATGAAAAGGGCAAGGCAACTACTGTGATCGATGAAGGCATTCGTCCATTGGATGGTCAATTTCGCAAGGCTGCATCTTACTCCACCAATGATGACTCTGCCACACATGACTCTGCCGCCAACAATGCCAAGCAAAATCCTCAAGCCACAGCACCCAGGGTGATGACTGATCGTGAGTTACTCCTTAGTCTTTATCAGAAGGTTGATCGCAATCATAAATGGGTCAAGCGTCAGTTTAGTTCAATTCTTCACAACATGACTTCAACACACAATGCAGTGAAGAAAAACCACTACTACCTCCATGAAACCCTCAATCGCACCTGGGCTGTTCTGTCACAAGTCTACAGCGCTAAATATCTGAAGAAAATGGGTCTCAAAGAAGCGTTTGACTGGTCTGCACCTCCTCCGAAGAAATACAAGAAGGTCAAGGTTCCTTCTTTGGTGGCCAGCTCCTATTATTCATCGCGTGACACTGATGAAAATGAAGACTTGGACGACACTGTGGCAGGCCCTACTACAACAACTGACCCCAATAACGTTGGCGCTCCTTCATCACCTTGATTATCTTCAGGGGCGTTAGTCCTCAGTTTCGATCCTTTTGGTCATTCAATGACAAAGGGGGAGAAATCTGAGTTAGTCTTCAAGCGGGTCTATTATAAGGGCGTTTTTTTTGCTAAGTTACAACTCTCGTTCTTCCGAAACTTTTATTGGATCGAGTTGTAAACTTTAATCCGATGGTGGTCTGATACTTCTGCTACGATATTCTGCATGCTTATTCCTCGTTAATATTATTGCACGCATGCTGAAATTCGTCAGTCACCATTTTTCATCATGCATTTCAAATTCTTCATATTATATGTCAAATGCATGTATGAATTACAAGGTATAGGGGGAGATCTCCATGATTCAATTCTTCAAGTGTGCATTGCTTCAAAAGCAAATTCCTCACTATGCACATCTTCAGGGGGAGTTCTTCTATATCTTGCAATCAAATTCCTCAATATCAGTATTTACACTTCATATGTTTATCCCCATTGAAAACTTAACCTATATTGTCATCAATCACCAAAAAGGGGGAGATTGTAAGTGCATCTAGTGCCCCTTAGTGATTTTGGTGTATTGAAGACTTATAGGTTACGGATCTAATGTGTTTATGAGTGTACACAGGTCTATAAGTCTATGAGGAGTTTGATATTTACAGAGAAAGTCGACCCCTAAAAATGAAGTTCTTCGACTGAAGACTCTGATATTCTGAAGACTTTGGAAGTGAAGAAATTGGTGTAACCTTGAAGACTTGGTATTCATTCGAGGAACATGAAGCGTGAAGACTTTTGTTTTCGTAGTTTCATTTTTCTCTTTCTTGAGTCATAGGAAACACCGTACTATTAAAGGGGGTCGAGGAAATACTAAGGAGAAAATTTCCATGTGATGCTCAACTCAAAATCCTACACCTACCAATCCCTTCGAGTGAAGCCATTGGAAATCTCATACAGATCAGTCAATTTCTTCAGTGACAGAGACGCAGTTCTTCTGGTCACTGAGGACTTTGTTCTGACTGAGGAGTTAGGAATTCGCCAGTGCGGATTGCCTACACAGTGAGGAACATGATAGCCCTGAGGAATTTGTACCTCAAATTTCCGACCGTTGCTGTGCTACGCGCCAGCTGTCCCAAAATATCTTATCCATCCAACGGTCATATCATTGAAGGGCATTTATGTCTTATCATGTCGGGCTTATCCCTAGGCTATAAATTGCCGTCCCCTACAACCACTAGCTGGTTGGCTGCTCCGCGAGAAACTGACACTTGTCATTTGAGAGCATCCCATCCTCCGAGGACTTTGAGCGAAAATCATCAAGTGAGGAAAATCCAAACCCAAACCCAAACACCTACAAACCCAAAGTGATTGAGCATCACTGAAGAGATTGATCCTGCGTGGATCCGACGCTTGTTACCTTTGAAGACTGTGCTTCTTCCAGACGGTTAGGCGTCATGGTCTAGAGCATCCAAGAGGAATTGTGGATCGCCGAGTGACCGAGTTTGTGAAGGTTCGGAAGTCACCTGAACACTTACCAAGAGTGATTGGGCGAGGACTGTGTGTCCTTAGCTCAAGGAGAATACGGTGAGGACTGTGTGTCCGGGACTGTGTGTCCTCAGGTTTAAATACCTAGCCGCTCCAACCAGATGTACAACTGAGACAGCAGTTGGAACTGGTCTACCAAATCATTGTCTTCACCAAGCCAACTGGTTCTATTTCCTCAACACTTTCATTTCCTCATTACTGTGTTGTGCGTTTGTTCATATCTGTGTTTGAAGACTTTGACTGAAGACTTTCTCTATTTCCTCAGTTTAATTTCTTCAGTCTGTTTGTCTTCATCTTGTGCTATCCTGTGTTTACGCTTTCTGTACTCTGTGTTTGTCTTCATTTCATCATGATGACCATGCATGTATTCTGTTATGTTTACTTCTGAGTACTTATTCCGCTGCTAGTAATTCTTCGCTAAGGAATTTCCTCACCAGCAAATTCCTCAGTGAAGAATTTCATAAAAATCGCCTATTCACCCCCCCCTCTAGTCGATATAACGCACTTTCAAGCCCTACTACTGCCATCTGAGCATCAGCAATCTTTGAGCCTTTCTGAAAACACTCTTCCGCTTTCTTCCGATTGCCGGTGACAGTAATCACGCCCTTGGGACCAGGCATCTTCAATTTAAGGTATACATAACATGGTCGAGCCATGAAACGTGCATATGCTGGCCTCCCCAGAATAGCGTAATAAGCACTCTGGAAATCCACGACTTCAAACATCAACTTTTCTTTGCGGAAATTCTTGGAGTCTCCGAAAACTACATCAAGAGCAATCTGACCGAGTGACTCAGCCTTCTTTCCAGGAATAACTCCATGGAAACTCATGTTGCTGGTGCTGAGTCTGGACATTGGAATGCCCATCCCTTTCAATGTCTCTGCATACAGTATATTCAGGCCACTGCCACCATCCATCAAAACTTTGGTCAATCGAGTGCCTTCGACAACTGGGTCGACCACCAAAGCTTGCCTCCCAGGGGTGGCTATGTGCGTCGGGTGATCGGACTGGTCGAATATGGCAGTCTGAGACCACTTCAAATAACTGGGTGTCGCCGGTGCGACCATATTCATTTCTCAGTTGATAACTTTCAATCGACTTTTGCTTTCAACATCAGCAAAAATCATCAGGGTGGAATTGACCTGGGGATATCCATCATCACTATCTTCTTTGTCCTCGACTTTATCCGACTCCTTTTCCTTATCTTTGGGTTGTTTCCCCTGGAACTGCTGGATCAAGAGCCGACATTGTCGAGTGGTATGTTTCGGGTAAATGAGTTTACCCTCTTCATCTTTCGTTGTGTGAATGTGGCATGGCAAATCCAACACATCATTTCCGTCTTGGTCTTTCACCTTCTTAGGGTTCCAAGGCCCTTTGGGCTTCCCCTTAAACTTTCCTTGAGTCACGGCCAAGGCTTCTCCAGGAGCAGCCGGCTCGGCTTTCCGCTTCTGCTTCTGACTGGAGTTCCCTCCTCTGGTTTCATGGGCGACTGACTTGTGCTTGCCACTCTGGAGCCGATCCTCTTCTTCACCATTGGCATACTTTGTGGCAATCTCCATCATTCGACTCAGAGACATGTCTCCGGTTCGACCGAATTTCAGGTTTAGCTCTCTGTACTTAACGCCTTCCTTGAAAGCATAGACTGCTTGGTGATCAGACACATTCTCTACCGTGTGATGCAACGTGATCCATCTCTGGATGTAATCCCTCAAAGTTTCATTCGACTTCTGCACACAAGATTGCAGCTCTGTCAACCCTGCTGGTCTCTTGCAAGTTCCTTCAAATGTTCTGACAAACACTCGGGCCAGATCTTCCCAAGTGTAAATGCTGCTGGGCGCTAACTGATTCAACCATGGTCTGGCCGAACCCTCCAACATAAGAGGCAGGTGTTTCATGGCCACTTCATCGTTGCCGCCGCCAATCTGAACAGCCACTCGGTAGTCCTCAAGCCAAGTATCAGGCTTGGACTCACCAGTGAATTTACTAACTCCAGTCGCCAACCTGAAGTTGGGAGGAATCACCGCGGCCTTGATGGCTTTGCCGAAGCACTCTGGTCCAGAGACGTGTACTCTGCTGCTGGTGGGTACATCTCTGTCATGACCTTCTCGGTGAGCTCTGTTCCTGTCGACCAAACCTTGAACGAGAATGGATCTTGCATCAAAGCCTGGTTCCCTGGGGTCGACTGGAATCCTTCGCCCAACACTGTGAGGGCGTCTCTCATCCTGTTGTCGAGGCGCGTACGATCCACTCCTTGGGGGAAGGGTGGGCACTCGACGTCGATCGTCACGGTCGAGTCGACGATCATACTGCTCACGGTTCCTGTACTGATCACGCCGGTCCCCACGTCCCTCACGCCTCGGGGGCGATCTTGGGCTGTGGGCCGACTGGACTGTATTTGCAGCGACGGATCTGCTGTGGATCCTATTCCGCGACTGTGATACAGCTGAATTTTGATCTCCTGCCGCCCGGAGTAATGCTCTGATCTGTAACAAGCCTCCGCCAGCCTCTGACTGGGAAGGTTGAATCGACTCTGCTATACGGGCTGCAGCTGCTAAATTCTAAATCGGAGTTCGATATACCTGAGTCGGTGGTGGAAAGAGCTGACGTCGACTGGATTCTGGAACCCGTTGTCGCGCACGCTCGTTGAGTACTCGCTGGAGGTTCTCCAGTCGAGTGCGCTCAGCCAAGTTGGCCAAGCACGCATCCTCTAAGGCACGAGCCTCGGGGGTTTCTCCAACGATAGGAGTGTGTAGCGCATCCATGTTCCGGCGGCGAAGTTCTTCCCTCTGCAGCGAAGTGAGGGGCTCAGGGAGATACTCTTCATGGGCATGCGACGGATCGCCTCCGCCGTCGCCTCCGTCGGTGCGGGGAAAGCCGGGAGGACTGCGTGGTCCATCGACCATCAGAACCTCCGCCGCTGGATCACTGCTGTCGCACTCGGATGCAGTCTCTGCGGAGCCAGTCGAACAGGCCGTAGAGAGATTCGTCAGGCTCGCCGCCGCGACTTGGGGGTTGGCCGACTGGCGAGCCATCGCGTGCCTCACCCACCGCTGAAGCCTCGATCGACCGGAGCGCTTGCGCCGGCGGGAGATAGGGAGGGAGGATGCCGCAGGGGCCAACCGGTACTGGGTCGACGGTTGCTGCAGGAGGACGCCGCGGGCGCACGCGTGAAAGTGCGTTGCCCTGCGGACGGGGAGCGCGTCGACGTCGAGCGGAGCCTCCTGAAGCCAAGCGGAGTCGTCAGCGATGAACGTGAGCGCGCCGAAACGGATCTTGCGGCCCTCAACCAAAACTCCGCCTGAAACCATGATGAAGGGGATCGAAAAAATCGCAGCTTCTCCAATAAGTCGCTAAGACACCTGCCCCACGGTGGGCGCCAACTGTCGTGGTTCTAAGTCTGACAGTAATGTAGGGGGATAGGAATGGAGAGGCAAGATCCTAGCTGTGGAGTAGTTGTATACACAAGAGGTTTACGAGTTCAGGCCCTTCTCGGAGGAAGTAACGGCCCTACGTCTAGGAGCCCGAAGGCGGTCGACTGGATTATGTGTGTATGTGTTACAGGGGTGCGAACCCTTTACACTGAGGAGGGGGTGGCTTATATAGAGTTCGCCAGACCCCTCCGGCCCTCAGTTATGCAGGGTTTAAGGTACATTAAGATCGGGCGTTACTGGTTGCGCCACAAATAAAGTGCTATGATGACCATAAAAGCTACTTAATGACCGACCATTTGCGTGCAGAGTGACTTTAGATCTCCTGGCTGTCGAGTGGTTGGCTTCATGGTCGAGTGATAGTCTTCATGGTCGAGTGTCTTCGAGTCCGTCGAGTGGAACACTTCTGAGCCGATTGAAAGGTGGTTTCTTCTAGAGATGTCCTTGGGGAGGGTAGCTTGGACAGGTCCATGACCCTACCCTAGGTACATAGCTTCATCAGACCCCGCATAAGTGGTCAAACCCGCAATTTTTTTGCGTTTTCAGGTTTTGGGCGAAAAAAGTGTCCAGAACAGAAACCGTAAAAGTGGTCCAACCCGTAAAAATTTTAAGGGCCACCGCAAATGCACACCCGAAACCCTTATCTTTGGAGGTTGGAAGGCCGAATCTAGGGAGCCCGGTATACCGGTCAAACCTCATCGGAGCAAACACGCCGCCGCGGAGTTTGCCGGAATCTGCCCTGAACTCGCCAGAATTCATCACCGCACACCGGAAAAGGCCGCTAGGCGCCGCAATCGATCGCCGCCGGTTCGAATTGGACGAGCTCGACATAGCCGTGGCCTCCCATGACCTCAGCCTGGCTGCCGGAATCCTCCCGGCGATGCAGGCAAAGGGGCACGACTCGGCTGGCAATAGAGTAAGACGCGGACGGTGGAGGCGGCGAGGCGTGGCCGGCAAGGCTGGGCGCGGATGACGGAGGCAACGGGGCGTGGCCGGCGAGGCTGGGCATGGCCGGCGCGGCCGGCGGGCGACACGGCATGGCCTGCGGGCGATGGGGCGCGGCCGGTAGGGTTGGACGCGACCCCCGGTAGGGTTGGCAGCGGCCGGACTGGAGGAAGAAGCTCTTTATTCTAGTTTTATAATTTGTTTTGCAGTATCTGTTCGGCCGCAGCTAAAATAAACCCTTAAAATGCACTTTTTTTCAACCTGCATCTCAGTTTTGCAGTTTGCGATTATGCGGGGTTTGCTAGAGATGCTCTTAGACACTTATCTTGGAGAAAGCTAGTGTGAGCGAGTGTCGTGGCCGGAGTTGAAAATGGGTGGCCTGGATTGGCGCACGTGACGCGGTGTGGCTGTTGCCGGGTGCCTGCCGGCCGGTTCAACGGTAACATCATGTGAGTCCGTGTGCGTGGAGCTGGAGCGCGCGCGAAACAAGCAGGGGCGGACCCACGTTGAACCATCCGGTGTCACTGGACACCGGGTAAATTTGACTCGCCCTTGTATATGATCCGCATGTTATGGCTAGGACACCGGTAAATTCAAGACATGGATACCGGCTGAATCCGTGGGACGAAGCACCCAGCAGGCGTGGCCTATCTGTGGCTAGTGAGGGCCTGGTAGCAGCCCATTTGGCCAGTGCGTGTCCCATCCCGCTTGCCGTTATTATTGATCCATTGGACCCGCTCAAAAAAAATATTGATTCATTGGACCGATCCTCTGTGCGTGCGCCTGTTCGTGTTAGTCTGTTCGTCTCCTCACGCTAGAATCCTCCTAACAGTCTCACCCACATGCAGATCGGTGGGTAATTCAAAGGAAAATATACGACATTTTTTTTTAACACAATACATACGCATGCGTTCATATGTACACGCATACACTTATCACTATTAATATACACACACCTATCCATACGAGCACCTTCGAAAAACTAAGCCGGTATATCATCTTGACATTGACGAAGTCACCTAAGATATCTTGTAGTCGACGAGAACGTATCCTCACATTAAGCGCGCATGACCAGAAATTCTGAAATAAATTCAGAAGCACGGGATTTTAACCCTATAGGTTGGTTCACAAATATACAACACTTTGCAAGGTAACCAATCTCTTTGAATTATAAGTACTCATATGTATTTCAATTTTTTTAACGCGTATGTATTTTAATTTGTTACATCTCTAATTCACGTTTTCCAAATTATATGGGTATTACATGAAAATTGGATTGCCATGACTTGCGTATTTTCCTTAATATCGTCCATTTGGATTATTTCCCGACCATACAACATGAGTAAAACAAACGAGTAAAAGCTTCACAACATGGAACACTTTATTTTGCTAAGCATTTTTACCGTCAAATATTTTAAATTGTTGAGTATATTTCATATATATATCCACCCATGTATAGTACACATATGGATATCGGGACATTTTTGTTCTGGGTCCGCCCTGGAAACAAGCCATGGAATGGATGAGCGCCAGCCAAAACGCACGACACGACCGCGACGTAGTAGGAGTACGTGCGTGCGTATGGTGCGGTGTTGGCTTGGCCGCAAGGCACGCGCGCACTCACTGGACCGCGAATCCAGCTGCTGCTGCTGCTGCTGCTTTTTCGTACTCGTATAGTCGTAGCATCTATCCATCCACCTGTACTGTACGTACAACCCGATGCGACAGGAGACCTACCTCGAATGGACCCGGCTATACTGTATAGTCTGTATTACATTCGACCATATCCCATCGGTGACCATGGATATAGATGGAGAAACATGCTGTCCGCAACCAGGACACGACACGACACGATCGACCATGCAGGCAGCACTGGGCACGGTGGTGCATGGTAGCTGGGAGGGATACGTTGCATGCTTGCATACCATCGGCTCCGGCCGCGCATCGATCGCATGCATGCCCGCGCTGCTTAATCTGTCGGTCACCACGGCTACCTCAAGTTTTCTTTCAACACAATACATAAGCGGACGCTCATACATGCATGCGACTTATAATGCATTCACGCATATCCTATCTTATGAGCACCTTTGAAAGATTGTGCCGGCGCATCATTTTGAGATTGATAGAGTCGTCACAAACATTTTCATAGTCCATGAGAACGTCTTCTCTCATTAAACGTATATTGCCGAAATATCTGAAGTAAATCTAGACAAATATGATCATCAATACCAAATATAGAACTTAAAAGAACTTAAACCGGTTGAGTTCCATCATAAAAAATCTAATTATCTGAGCAACCCTCGATTCGCGAAGGCTACCTCAAGTTTTTCTTTAGGGGAACGAAGGCTACCTCAAGTTATTGAGTCGAGTTATAAGGATGCATTGCATGCAGCAGCTATAGCTCGCATTACTTTTTCCACTAAACCAACTAGCTTGGATTACGTTAGCCACGACGATCAATTTATTTTTTTATGGTAATATGTGTCTCATTCATATCATAAATAACAAAGTACAAGTCATGTAAGAACCGACATAACAAAACTGAAAAGATAGCAGAGCTTGGCACCAACGTCCGTCACCTGCCTTCGGCACCACCACAGCAGCCACCGAAGAAAAGAATGACGGGTCACCTTCTCATCTTAGCTCGACGCGGCTCTGTCGCTGATATGCAGTTTTGCGGACCTTAAGGTAGCTCACCAAAAATGAAGTCATTGCCGTTGAACGAATCAGACCGGGGCACACTCCCGACACGTCATCGAACTTCAGATCTGCCATCCCTGTTGAAAATATGCCCTAGAGGCAATAATAAATTGGTTATTATTATATTTCCCTGTTCATGATAATCGTTTATTATCCATGCTATAATTGTATTGATAGGAAACTCAGATACATGTGTGGATACATAGACAACATCATGTCCCTAGTAAGCCTCTAGTTGACTAGCTCGTTGATCAATAGATGGTTACGGTTTCTTGACCATGGACATTGGATGTCATTGATAACGGGATCACATCATTAGGAGAATGATGTGATGGACAAGACCCAATCCTAAGCCTAGCACAAAGATCGTGTAGTTCGTATGCTAAAGCTTTTCTAATGTCAAGTATCATTTCCTTAGACCATGAGATTGTGCAACTCCCGGATACCGTAGGAATGCTTTGGGTGTACTAAACGTCACAACGTAACTGGGTGATTATAAAGGTGCACTACAGGTATCTCCGAAAGTGTCTGTTGGGTTGGCACGAATCGAGACTGGGATTTGTCACTCCGTGTAAGCGGAGAGGTATCTCAGGGCCCACTCGGTAGGACATCATCATAATGTGCACAATGTGATCAAGGAGTTGATCACGGGATGATGTGTTACGGAACGAGTAAAGAGACTTGCCGGTAACGAGATTGAATAAGGTATCGGGATACCGACGATCGAATCTCGGGCAAGTGTCGTACCGATAGACAAAGGGAATTGTATACGGGATTGATTAAGTCCTTGACATCGTGGTTCATCCGATGAGATCATCGTGGAACATGTGGGAGCCAACATGGGTATCCAGATCCCGCTGTTGGTTATTGGCCGGAGAACGTCTCGGTCATGTCTGCATGTCTCCCGAACCCGTAGGGTCTACACACTTAAGGTTCGATGACGCTAGGGTTATAAAGGAAGTTTGTATGTGGTTACCGAATGTTGTTCGGAGTCCCGGATGAGATCTCGGACGTCACGAGGAGTTCCGGAATGGTCCAGAGATAAAGATTTATATATGAGAAGTCCTATTTCGGCCATCGGGACAAGTTTCGGGGTCATCGGTATTGTACCGGGACCACCGGAAGGGTCCCAGCGGTCCACCGGGTGGGGCCACCTATCCCGGAGGGTCCCATGGGCTGAAGTGGGAAAGGGATCCAGCCCAAAGTGGGCTGGGGCGCCACTTTCCCCTAGGGCCCATGCGCCTAGTGTGGGGAAACCCTAAAGGAAGAGTCCTAGGAGGGGAAGGCACCTCCTAGGTGCCTTGGGGGGAGGGAATCCTCCCTTGGCCGCCACCCCAAGGCCCATCTAGGGCTGCCGCCCCTCTAGGGGTGGGAACCCTAGAGGGGGCGCACCCTCCTCCCTCTCCCCTATATATAGTGAGGCCTGGGGCTGCCCATAACACGCGATCTGATCTCTGCCTGTTGGTGCAGCCCTCCCTCTCTTTCTTCTCATATCTCGCGGTGCTTGGCGAAGCCCTGCAGGATTGCCACGCTCCTCCATCACCACCACGCCGTTGTGCTGCTGCTGGATGGAGTCTTCCTCAACCTCTCCCTCTCTCCTTGCTGGATCAAGGCATGGGAGACGTCACCGGGTTGTACGTGTGTTGAACGCGGAGGTGCCGTGCGTTCGGCACTTGGTCATCGGTGATTTGGATCACGACGAGTACGACTCCATCAACCCCGTTCACTTGAACGCTTCCGCTTAGCGATCTACAAGGGTATGTAGATGCACTCTCCTTCCCTTCGTTGCTAGATTACTCCATAGATTGATCTTGGTGATGCGTAGAAAATTTTGAATTTCTGCTACGTTCCCCAACAATCCCACCACGACTAAGACACCGAAGGAGGAAACCATTCCCGCCATCCACGAACCACGAACCCAGGAAACGGTCCGTCTTCCAGATGTCGTCGATGCAGATCACAATCTGCATCCGCTCCTGGACTACCTTCCAAGCTCCGCGCCGACGCTGGAGCAAACGCTGTCGCAACGGCGGAGCCCGAGGACACAGGTCCACGGCGAGGTTGCCGCCGCCGCCACGCCATCCTTGCTTGAACAGACTGGTTTCCAAATTCATCCCCAACCATAGAATTGATGACCTCATCAGGAAAGGATGCGAAGAATCTTTATTCAGCACCGTTATCGTCACCGCCGAAGCCAAGATGATGAACAACATAAAAACCTATACTACAAGGGAGTAATAACGATCCACGCGCGTGGATCTGGCGACCCCCCCCCCCTCGCCACCGACGACCGAGGTCGCGGGGGGAGGGGTGCCGTCGGAGGACGGCGCTGAAAGATGGCCTCTCCTGGCGGCGACTAGGGTTCCAGCCGCCAGGGACGAGAGAACGCGTTTGGTTTTGCGCACACGAATCCATGACAGTTTGTAGTAGCACCAATGATCAACACGGCCAGGCAAGCAGGGCAGTACATTCATGTGTATACTGTATAGCATACGTACGTGCTACGTGCATTTCTCCCGACCAACAAACTGATGATCGATCTATCCATCATCGATGCATTGTTTTGCACTGCATGCCTACTTCCACTCGATCCAGATGCTCTTCTTTTCCTCCGGCACGCAAAGGTAAAGGTGCACCGTTGTGCTCTGTCTCTCTGTCCGTCAGGTGGTGTACGTACGTCGTCATGCTGCAGATGGAGTCGCACTTGTAGCCGGTGCGTAGTTTGGTGAAGGCCACGTAGGTACGCCACCACCCAGGGGCAAAGCCAAAGACAAAGGATGGTGCCTGCGCCAATGCCGTCGTGCTTTACCACCTTGCCGCCGAGCTCGAATCATTCATGGAAGAGACAGCAAAGGAGCTGCCTAGTTTGTATGAGCATCTCTACCAACCGATAAAAAAAAACTTCTGTTATAATAACCTTTGGTTTTACGAGACCGGGACGAAAAAAATTCATCGTGTATATGTCCCATAAAACGGCCCAACCAAGGGCCGTTTGCCGTAAGGTATCATTATGAACGGATCCAGATGGTCCGCCCACTATTGAGACGCGGAATCGTCCTCGCAGCCGCTGTTGAGCCGGCGCCGCGGGTTTGGGGCCGTGGGGAAGAAGGGGCGGCGGATTTGCTTTTGGCCGGCGCCGGAGAAGGGAGCTCTGCTAGGCTAATCTGTTACTGTTTTAGTTATTCAGATTTGAACATTTCTTGTGATTGAGACGATTATTGTACTACAGGGTGTTAAAATGCTAATAAGTTTGATTTATAGTCTGTTGTACTAAGATTATATTAGTATTGAAAATCAATCATGATTTTGCCTAAAAGCAGTACCGTCTACGGAATCTGTTCCTACCGGTATCGCAAATCAATTTTCAGACGAACCGTAAACTGTTTTTACGGGATCGGTTAGAGATCATCTAAGTAAGGATGGCCGGGCATAATCCACCGCCGTCCATGGAAAATGCCTGAGGTCGAACGCACGCTACACGAAGCCGCAGGCACATCACGCCCTCGGCAAGCCGGTGACTCTACTTCGCCGCAGCTACTTATGCATGTTGGTGCAACAGAAACAATTATCCGGATCTGGGTCTCATCCCGTGCTGCTGAGAGGAGGCGACCGATGAAACCTGGGCGCACGTGACGTGAGTTGGTGTGCTTGTTGCCGACCGACCGGCCATTCCAAACGGTCACAGAACAATTCGATCTGAGATGGCGCGAGCGAGCCGTGTGTTTCCCGGCCGCCGATGCACGATGAGCTAGAGCTGAATGACACGAAACGATAACGCGTCGGTCGTTTAGGTCGTCTCCAGGGCGGACCTTAAATCGCCCATAACCGTCCGAACCACATAGTTCGAACATGTTCTATCATCCCACATGGATTTGTATCAGTCTGCTGATCGATCTCAATATATATTTTTTGCAAAACCGAGACAAAGGGGGCTTTGTGTGGGTGCCATGTCTATGTCTGACCGCCCTGACCCACCCGAAAAATCCACTCATTTCTCCGGCGTTTTTCATCCAACGTCTGTGCCGCTTGCCATGCCGCATTTATGTAGACCCAGAGCAAGCAGCGGCCGGCATTGATGTCGAGCGATGCGACCGGACGTGAAGGTGGCGCTGACGGACGCAGCCTCTCAGGTGCCACCGCTTCAATGCGGATGCCGTGTCCCGAGAAACTAATTCTGGTCGTTGCATCACATTGAAGCAGGCTGACCGGTCCTTCACCTTGCCTGGCCGTGGCTATTTAAGCGGTGCGCTGGTGATGCACATCAGCACTTCATCATCTCCTCCTCCTCTATGAGCCCCTCCAACTTCAGCGGCAATGTCCAAGTTGTGGTTCTCTGCGCCGGCAGGTGGAGGCGGTGGCAGTTCATCGTCAGGCGGATCTTGGCGCCACCGCCCTCGCTCTTCGGGTCCCTCGGCATTGACAGTGACCGGATCCTCCGGCAAGGAGGAGATCGTCATCTCCTCCAGTGACGAGGAGGACCAGAAGCCACAGGAGCAAACGGAACTGCGGCCACACTTCCTCGCGGAGGCGGCTATGACGGAAGAAGAATTTGTCCGTCAGATGGAGATCGTGACAGAGCGTTTACTCAGCCAGATGGGCTCGGTGCCACCATTGCCGGCGCGAATCAAGGAGGAGCCACCGTCCCCACCACGCTACCATGTCAAGCGGGAGCCGACGTCCCCACTCCGGCGGGTCAAGGAGGAACCCGCTTCCCCGTCCCCCGCGCAACCGCAGCGGCGTCCAGATTGGGCTACGCATCAAAGGCGGAACCGGCCTCGCCCCCGTGTAATCACGACGTCCAGATCGGATGTCGCGTCAAGGACAATCCCGCGTCGCCACTGACTCACAGCCGTTGCACCCGCACTGACGGGCCCACGTCACCGCCCCGACATAGCCGCCTGCGATCACGAAGATGCGGGGCCGCATCCTCCACTACCTCGGAGGCGGCAGCGTCGGCAGTCCCTCGGGCTCGAGGGCCGTCGTTTCATAGGGGGAGCGTGCGACGAGGCAGCAGACGCGGTACGACCGGCGCAACGCCGCCCATCACTCGGCGTTTGTCTCTGACGCGGCCCCGAAATGGATCCACAATGATCCGGACCTCGTCACCGCATGGGCCCTCGACAGATCCATCTACGCGCGCGTTCGTCAAGGCTGGGCTGGGCTCCGCTGACCCTGGATTTGTCAACATGTATGCTCCATCCATCGGGCCCCGGCCTCACCGGCCGGCCTGTTTAATTCTGTCCGTACGAGCGTTGGCTAGTGATAGCGAGACAAAGATCGAAATCACTAATTAAGGAGTACTCGTTGCAAAGAACACTCCACTTTCCCGGGTCGCGACAAGTGGCGCACATGTAGCGCGCCACTTGTCGCAACCTGAGAGTTTTCCCTTTTTTCGTAGATCCGTTTATTCAAAACGTTTTATCTCTTAAACCGTGCATCCAAATCTCGAACCGTTTTCATCATTGGATTCCTCGTATCGAGATCTTCAAAACTAGATCCCATGTTGATAGGTTTTGACGAACTTTTTTTTTACGAAAAAAACCGGACAAAAAAACCGAGCGAAAAAACCAGACCGGGAGCACGGTTTTTTTCCCTTTCCGAAAGAGGCACGCCCGTGCCTCTCGCGAAATCACAACCGTGCCTCTCACGAAAGCAAAACCGTGACTCTTGTGAAAGAAAAAAAAAAAACGCGTATTTTTTTCCCTTTCCGAGAGGCACGGCCGTGACTCTCGCGAAAGCACAACCGTGCCTCTCGCGGAAGCAAAACCGTGACTCTCACGAAAGGAAAAAAAACAAAAAACGCGTTTTATTTTTCCCTTTTCGAGAGCCACGGTCGTGACTCTCGCGAAAGTACAACCGTGCCTCTCGCGGAAGCAAAACCGTGACTCTCACGAAAGAAAAAAAAATAGAAAACGCGTTTTATTTTTCTCTTTCCGAGAGGCACGGTCGTGACTCTCGCGAAAGCACAACCGTGCCTCTCGCGGAAGCAAAACCGTGACTCGCGAAAAAAAACAGAAAACGTGTCTTTTTCCGAAAGGCACGGCCGTGACTCTCGCTAAAGCACAACCGTGACTTTCACGAAAGGAAAAAAAAAAGAAAACGCGTTTTTTCGCGCAAAATTTTTTTTTCCGAATTTTTTTGGTCGAAAAGCTAAAAAAGACCGAGGGAAAACCATAACGTCGAAAAAACCCAGAAAAAAACCGTTTAAAAAACTGAAAACGCGTGCGGAAAAATAAAAAAACAAAATTCGAAGAGAGCGTCCAGAGCGCGACACGTGGCGAATGGCTGAGAGCGCGCCAAGTGGAGCTGATCGTTGCGAGGCTCTCGAAGGAGCGCTCGTTAACTAGTTGCTCCAGACAAAGATCGGCAACGACCGCGACCTTTGTTTGGCCCGACCGAGCGACACGATCTCCCCTTCCCCTGTGGCTTGTGCTACTCCGCAAGGCACGCTGCGCACGCGAATCGCGCTAGCTGCCTGTCGGTCCATTGCTCTCATCGACGTACGGGGCAGAAAAAATTACTGTTCTGACCTAAAAGGCTAACAAAATCCCTATTTGACCTCGTTTAAAAAAAATCGATTTTGACCTCTTTAGGTGACGCCAACATCCCTGGCGTCTGGGTTGCGAACCAGACGCCAGGAACCCTGGCGTCTGGCCCCTGGCCCGCACTGCCCGCCTGCCCGTTGACCTGCTGACATGGCAAAGGGGCCAGACGCCAAGGACCCTGGCGTCTGGCCCTGGTAAGTGGATAACACCACGCGCGGGCCCAGCCCACCCATCCGCAACCTCTCCCTGTGGCGGCCGAAGGCAAGAAACAGAGAGTTCTTTCTCTCTCGCCCCTCTTCTCCCTCACAGCAAAGCCCCCCTTGATCTACTCCATCCTCCACCCAAATTTGTGGATCTGAGGCCCCCAAGCATCCTTGAGGTATTCTCCCCCTTTCCCTCCAATTTGTTTTGGTTTTCCCCTCTCTTTGTGGATGCATTATTTCACAATAGGGGATGTTACATGAGTAGATATATTCTTTGTTCTAGGAATATGTTTGTAGTTGGTAGATGATTATGTAGATAGTGTACTTGGTAGATGTTTGTATTTGTCCACCAATAGACTTAGTTTGTGAATTTTTTTTGAATTATAGATGATGTATGCATGTGCTAGTAAATTAGGTATATGTTGAATATATAGATGTCATAATATTTGTTTGAATCTGACAAGAATATATTGGGCAAGCAAATATATTTAGAAAAAATATTATATGTGTGAAGTGGTATGACAATATAGTTGAATATATAGATGGCATAATATTTTTTGCAAAAGAGATGATGAAATTTGATGATTATGTGCTACATGATTTAAGAGAAGCAAATTTGAAGAAATTTTGCATATATAGATTGCATATGAAGAAATTTTGCATAAGTTGGAGAAGCAAATTGTATCGTTTATAATTGTAGTACATGTTGTGATTTGTTTGGTAGGATGGCGGATGGTGATGGACCTTGGTATGGTGGATTAATCGATGAGTGGGATAAGGAGCATCGTGCTCGTGCCATTGAGAACGGACATGTAAAAAGCAAGATTATCATTTTTCGTTGTTTCTCATTTGTGTTCTTGTATTGATTAAAACATCACTTTATTTGCAGCTTGTAGTTGCTATGCGCATGAGGGGACATTCGGCTGATGACTTTACTTACGACCCGCGGTACGAGACTTACATTCGGAGATTGGGTCTTCTCCCATTCGTGTTGCAGTTTAAGCGACGCGCTCCGCCGGTGAACCACGCGGCGCTGACCGCACTTGTGGATCGTTGGAGGCCGGAGACTCACTCGTTCCACCTTCCATTTGGGGAGATGACGATGAACCTTGAGGACATGGCTATGATAAGCGGCCTTCCTATCAACGGACAAGCTGTTACCGGTCATGTCAGTGCCGTTAATTGGCGAGAACGGACTGGCATTTTAATTGGTGTTCAGCCCGACGCCCCTGAGGAAGGCAAGGCCGATACCGCAAGAGTGAGGCATTCTTGGCTAAAAGCGGTTAGAGGAAACACCAATCCGTGTCCTCAGGGTGCTAATGACGTGGTTGTGCAGCAGTATGCGCGGGCCTATCTTTGGTATGTGCTAACCAAGGTAGTCTTCTCAGATGCAACCGGGAACTCGGCCCTCTGGATGTTCCTGGAGCTACTCAATAACTGGGATACCCAGTATAGCTAGGGTTCGGCCGCGCTAGCATATTTGTATCATCAGGTAAGAGATATTTGCAACCATTTAACTTGCATTTGTCATGCGCCTCCATATCTAACATGTTTGTTTGATTGCAGCTTGACTTGGCGTGTCGCAGGAAGGGAGATACATCCTCATTGGCTGGGTTTGTTTGGAGCCTATCCGTGTGGATGTGGGAGTGGATCCCGGTTGGACGGCCCGATATCAAGGACCCCAACATGGCAAACCCATGGGGTAATCCAGACGGGCTGCATGATGATGATCCATATCGGCACCCTATGCTTGCTTACTATTGGGAACAAGTGACAGTGTACACAGGAAGCTTGCATGTGCGATACAAGTGCTATATGAACGAGCTGGACACCTTGACTGCTGAGCAGGTATAGAGAAGTTCAATGAGACCAAATTTAGTCAAGAATGAAACTTGTATCTAACAATGTATCTCTTTGTTTTGCAGGTACATTGGTTGCCTTATATGGAAGATCGTGACTATGATCTTAATGAGATGTGCACGCGTGATAGCCATCTTTGGCGGGCGAGGTGCCCAATGATATGCTTCTTCACAGTGGAGTGGCACTTTGTAGACCGTGTGGCAAGACAATTTGGAATAAGACAAGGTATTCCAATTGAGGAGAGCAACGAGGAAATGCTATCTCTGCATCGGTGAGCAAGCATGCCTTGAGTATGTAGTAGAGCATTGAATAAGTCTATGTTTGCTAATGCTTTGTCCCGTGCATCATTTGTAGGTTCGATCGAAGGAACAATCAGGATATATCGGATTGGGCAAACAAACACCGTGCGTGGATAGAAATTTGGAATCAAAGAGACACGTTAGTGCAATCAGAGAATAGACCTCACAATCAGTCAGCATATCAGAAGTATCAAGTGTGGTATGCGGATTATTACCGGTTAAAGCTAAAGCCTGCTTGGACTCACGAGGAGTGGTCGGAGTTGGTGTCTGAAGACCCGGAGACTGCAGAAGGTTATCATACCTTCAACACGGCTGTGAGACACACCAGAGGGGCTCACGTTGACTATGCACCGATGCATGACGAAATGGTAGTCTGTTTGACCTATTCTAACAAACTTGCATGCATCATGTTGTCTTCTTTCAAATACATAAGTTTGGTTTGTTCATGAATTGCAGGGCAGATCGTTGCTTTTGTGCGTCAACGATGCCAATGTTGCACTGAGTCATCCACCTGGTGGTGTATTATCTGAGAGGACTCTTAGGAGCACGATGGAGGTGTGACCAATATATTATAAAAGTTTCTTTTCACGGATTATTTATTTGTATCTCATATCATAGCATATTTTGTGTTGTTGCAGAAGTTCAAGAAGCGGTTCCATAAGATGGCAGCAATGCTTTCTTGCCATGGTGCTCAGTCCAGTGACGTGTATGCACCTGGTACCCGCGCCAGAGCTAATAGACGGCGTTATATCCAGAACGATGAGAACATGGAGGAGGAGGTCCATGAAGAGGAGCCATCACATCAAGAGGAGCCAACACAAGATGAGGAGCATGAGTATGATGCAACACATCAAGAGGATCATGAGTATGATGTTGATGCTCCACAACCATCATAGGTTACACAACCGACACAAGGCAATGCTCGCTCTAGGAAAGGCAAAGCCATAGCTAAGACACCAGGCAAGAAAGGTAGAAAGAAGACATGGAACACATAATTCCATAGTCCGGAGTATCCTCATCAGCTTATCCCAACAGGAATGCAAAGATATAAGGCCAACATTGAGGCGGAGGAGGTGGAGGCATACAACGAAGAGGAGGAGGAGGCTAGCAAAGAGGAGGAGCCTACACTTGCAGCACTCGTGAAGAGAGGAAGGAGGAAGTGAGCTTCTTGTTTGGAAGTGTATGAACTAGGTGGCGTTTGTATGCATGAACTTGGTGTTGTGGTAAAAACTTTTAAGGTTGTCTTGAATTTGGTGTCTTATGTATGCATGAATTTGTCGTGATGAAAAATCTGTGAACTTGTTGTCGTTTGTATGCATGAACTTATCGTGGTGAAAGTTCTGTGAAATGTGCTATCTTCTGTGTTTTATGAACCTGTCATATTATTATATATGTGCTATATTCTTGTGTGAAATAAGTACAAAAATTAGTACAGGGCCCCAGACGCCGGGGTCCTTGGCGTCTGGTATGAAGTCAGGGGACCAGACGCCAGTGTCCGTGGCGTCTGGTATGAAGTCAGGGGACCAGATGCCAGGGTCCATGGCGTCTGGTATGAAGTCAGGGGACCAGACGCCAAGGTCCCTGGCGTCTGGTGGTCGACTGGAAGCAAAAGCAGAGGCATGGGACAGCAGAAACAGGGCAGCCAGATGCCAGGGTCCATGGCGTCTGGCCCTGGTGTAGTAGTTTTTTTCTATCAAACACCTGTTGTATCGAATGACAATCATTTTTTTTGAAACAAGGCAAAAAACTTGCCTTTTTCATTTAATAAGAAGAGGTTTCAGAACAGACATCGCCAAGTGGCAGAAAAGCAAAACAATTACTCTCGCGGTATTACATTACGCAAATGCTTAGTGCCTGTAGTGGCCCAAATCGAAACTTCATCTTTGATGCGTCGCATGACAATCGGCACCGGCGCCACTTTGCTCCTGAAGACATGAGCATTCCTTTCATTCCATATCTCCCATCCCACAAGAAGTAACAGGGAAGATAGGGCCTTCATCGGGAGTGTATTATTAGAGAGAACCGCATCCCACCAAGATTTCACCGAATCGAACAGGAGCCACGGAGCCATGGGGATAGCAAGCCCGAGCCATGAGAAGACCGCATTCCAAATCCTCTGAAGCCTATCAGCCGTCCAAACTCTGTTGTGGATAACTAGCCACGCGAAAAATTTGCATTTGGGGGGAGCCCACGCCTTCCAAACCGCAGCAGCCAAACTTGAGAGCGGGAGGTCATGAAACTGCGCCAAATAAGCAGAATTGTTGAAGGCGTTCTAGAGTGAGGCTAGCGTCAATGTTGATTTGTGCTATCCAGTGCCCATCCCTTAAGGCCGTGGCAACCGTAACACCTTTCTTGCGTGAAATATCGAAAATCTTTGGCGCAATATCTTTGGGCCTAACGCCCTGAAGCCAAGAAGATTCCCAGAAGGAAGCCTTCTATCCATCGCCGATCTTGACCTCAGTCAAGACCGTGAAAAGGTCGCGGTCGGAAGTCGTGCAAGGCGTCCCCAATCCACACCACGCACGAGGTGGGTCATTCCACTCAAGCCATAGCCATCTCAGCCGGAGGGCGGCATCAAATTTGCGAAGGTGCAAAATGCCAAGGCCCCCATACTCCTTTGGCTTGCAGACATGCTCCCAATTAATCTTGCACTTGCCGCCACTAACCGAGTCAGATCCTGCCCAGAGGTAGGCACGCCGCAACTTGTCAATCGCTTTTATAACCTCCACCGGGATGTCGAGCGGCGTGATGTGATAAATGGCCAACGCCGTAAGGACTGCCTTCACCAAGGTCATACGACCCGCAATAGCAACGTGCCTTCCTCTCCAAGGTGCCAATTTGCCCGCAGCCTTGTCTTCCAAAGAATGACAATCATTAGTGTTCACATACATATTTTGTTCTATCAAACACATATAGTATCACATAATAGCAAATGACAAACATTAGTGTTCACATAATAGCAAATGACAAACATAGTTATCACATAATCTCAAATTACACAAATAGTCTCGAATAAGAAGTTCATCACATACAAAGTCTCGAATGACATAAGTAGTTCATAACCACGATGGTCCACGATAATTGAAACGACATGAACATCACATATAACTCGGTTTCCTGTAGCAATGCAAGTCAACAACCCTTTTCCATCCCCATTCTTGCAGCATTTCTTGAATCTTGTCATCATCAGTTATGTCAACCAATTTTCTTTCGCCGGGGCCATCTGACTGCTTCCTGCTGACATAGTACACAAAATCCTCTTCCTTCAACCCTTGCTTCAACATGAATTTAGTCTTCAACCAATCGAAAGTGAGGTCCACTTCACTAACTTGCACAACACATGGAGACAAGCCTAGGACATGAACAACAGGGCTAAGCACCCACTGAGTACCCTTAGCCATCTACAACACACAAATCTCTTAGTACCTAACCTATGATACATTAAACCACGAGGAAAACAAACTAGGGTTTACACAAAACTATGATGCATTAAACCAACCAAAAGATGGGGGTGGAGTTGATTTACCTTCTAGTTTCGAAATACTGAAGATCCAATGGTGAAACCGGACCGATTCGTGAGAGATTTGAGGGGGGTAGGGTACTGGATGAGAGTGAGTGGATGAGAGGCCTAGAGGTGAGAGTGAGTGTAGATGAAAGGAATGAGATGGGTAGAGGTGGAGATGAATGGATGAGAGGGCTAGAGGTGGGCCCAAAGAATCTTATCCACTCGAAACTTGCTCTCTAGATAGGGAGCCAGACGCCAGGGACTTTGGCGTCTGGGTCTGGAGACCCAGACGCCAGGGTTCCTGGCGTCTAGCTCTCTGGATCGGGCATCAGACAGATCAGACAAGTGTCTGGTCCCTGCGCGACCAAAACGAGCCAGACGCCAGGGACCTTGGTGTCTGGTCTGGATATGGACCCAGACGCCAGGGTGCCTGGCGTCTGGCTCTCTGGATCGGGCATCAGATAGATCAGACAAGTGTCTGGTCTCCTGCGCGACCAAAACGAGCCAGACGCCAGGGACCTTGGCGTCTGGTCTGGATATGGACCCAGACGCCAGGGTTCCTGGCGTCTAGCTCTCTGGATGATCAGACAGGTGTCTGGTCTCCTGCGCGACCAAAACGAGCCAGACGCCAGGCACCCTGGCGTCTGGTCTGGATATGGACCCAGACACCAAGAACCTTGGCGTCTGGTCCTTGGCGTCTGGCGTCTGGCAAAATGCTCTCTGGATAGTTTGCACATAATTTCAAATAGGTTGCACACACTTTTAAACATTGGAAATCAAACAAAAATATGAACAAAGCATAGTTTGCACATAATTTTAAATAGGTCTCGAATAACAAGTTCACACATGATGTCTCAAATGACATAAGTAGTTCATGACCACACACGGTCTGGAATGACAAGTTCATACATTAAACAAAGTCTCGATATTCCATCATCGACGCCGGTGCCTTTCCATTTGTCTATTGAGTAGTACGGGGCCACTTTCCCTTCTTTTCACGTGCCTCGTCCTCCTCTCGTGCATCGCGAGCCCTTGCAAGTTTTCTTGCCCTCTCTTCTTGACGAGCCTCCTTCTCTTTGCGTGCCCTCTTTTGATCACGCTTCTTGCGCTCGTTCTTCTCCTTCTCACGACGCTCATGCTCCAATCCCCGTGCAAAGGACTCCTCGAACAGGCGATGCCTCCGTAAGTAATCTCGATGTTGTTCCTCTTGGACATCTTTTGGTACCTCGTGATCTATCCAAGTGAAGTACTTGCAAAGTGGAGGAGGCGACTACATAAAAGTCATGCTTTTGTTAGTAATATGAGTTCAAACTTGATGAGGTTTTTTGTATGTACACCCAACATACCGGTGGTATGTCATATGCGTTAGTTGGCCTTTGACGATCATGTGCATAGTTGGGACACACGAAAAACCTTCTACCTTCTGTCCATGACTTCTTGCGGTCCGTGGACACCTTCAGCTTGCAAACATCACCACACCAACATGGTGGTGTGGGCACATCCTTCTCCTTCTCCTTGTCCAACGTGGCCTCCATCCACGTCTTCAGCATGTCCTCTTGGTCCGCGCACGTCGGCCTTGTCCTGGAACCAGATGAAGCCATGCCTACAAAAAGAACAATTGTTAGCACAAGACACAAAGAGATACATGTGTAAATACAGTAAATCAATAAATGCTAGGAATTTTAAGAACAAATAATATACCATTATTATTAGATCAACCATCTGGATTAAGCAAATAACCGAAGGCCGATCCATTATCAACCATTCCTCTCCGACCACCACCACCTCTAGCACTTGTGCTTCCTCTCCGACCACCACCACCTCTAGCACTTGTGCTTCCTCTTCGACCACCACCACCTCTAGCACTTGTGCTTGCTCGACCACCACCTCTAGCACTTGTGCTTGCTCGACCACCACCTCTAGCACTTGTGCCTGCTCGACCACCACCTCTAGCACTTGTGCTTCCTCGACCACCACCACCGTCACCTCTTCCACCTCGTTCACCATCGGTGCCACCTCCACGACTTGTTTTTCTTTTTTTGGTTTTCCTATTCTTGCATGTCCGCTCATTGTGTCCTCCTTCACCGCACACCCCACAGTTGATAGTGTCAGGAGCCTCCATGAAATGACCGCTACCAAATTGTTTCATGCCAGTGTATCCGGCCGGGTCATCCATATCACCCCTGAACCTCTTAGTTCTCCTTCTACCCTTGGTCTCCACCTTCAGAAGAGGGTCTGGCCTAATATGAGGGCCATGGTACTCAGGCCACTGTGATTGGTCCAAGAAAGGGTGAAATCTTGGTGCCCATGTCAACCTAGTAGCTTCCACATGGAACTCTTGCATCCGCACGGTTTTTCCATCACAAACATGTATGTTTCTCGCCTTCGCCGCCGTTATCAAATGCGAGCATGGCCAATGATACTTACTAGGCCTCTCGCACTGGCACCACCGAGTCTTCAGACGCACCTCAAATGCAGCACCACCATATTGTCTACCGTCTCGTGTTGTGCCACCTGGCTCATCAATTTGATAGATCATTTCAGTTTTGTCGAATATGATAACTTGTTGCCGTGAAGACTTGCTTGCTTGTAACTGCAACCGTTCATCAACCTTTTCTGGATAATCCTTTTTTTCACCTATCCATTTTGCAGTCTCTTCAGAATGCCTCTGAAAGTACTCATTAAGCTTGAAGAATATGTACTCCACTATTGCAGTCACCGGCAATGCACGAGCACCCTTCAGCACATTGTTGAAACATTCTACCAGATTGCTCGTCATGTCGCCATATCGCCTACCACCATCGTCATGAGCGCGTGCCCACTTGTGCTTCTCGCTTAAATTCCTAGTTAAGAACTCTTTTCCCCCTTCGTTCACCGCTGCAAAGAGTTTGTTGTACCGAGCATCGAAACCTTGGGTGGTGAAGGCCACACATACATGGGTAAGGTCTTTGATGAGCTCCTTGCTCTTACATGCCCGGTAAAAGTTGGCCACGAAATGCCTCATGCACCATCTGTGGTGAAGCTTTGGAAATCCTGGAATAACAATGTCCATTGCCTTGAGTATGCCATGATGCCTATCCGATATGATGCATACCTCCCTAGCCCCAATCACGTTGTGCCTAACATGACCCATGAACCACTCCCAGTTGTCTTGGTGCTCAAAAGGCACCAAAGCAAATGCACATGGCAACACGTTGTCGTTTGATGAGTGCGCCATTAATACCATTAGTGTGCCCTTGTATCTATCGGTCAAGAACGTGCCATCTATAGACAAGACCGGATGACAATGCTGAAACGCCTCCACGCATTGTCCATAACTCCAGAAGGCACGGTGGAACACTCCCTCGTGATCCTCGACCACATGAAACATGCCCGGGTTCATATGTGCAATCGCGGCCAACAACCTTGGGAGCTGGTTGTATGCTTCTTCATAACCACCATACAACATCCTAATAGCATTTGCCTTTGCCTTCCATGCCTTCCCATACTTGAGTTCATAACCAAATTGTTTTTTCACCGTCCGCATGAGAAACCTCACTTTCACAGTGGGATCAAAGCCTATGTCTTTCATCCATTTGTATCCGAGATACTCAGATGTGAGTTGACGGTGTGTCTTTCTAAGTCGTTTCGATGGCGGTTTGCATCTATGAGTGGAAACACAACTTTTTAACACCCATTCTTCGGTTTGTTTAAGCTTTCTTGCACGAACCTTCCATGGGCATCCTTCTTGCTCACACACCACGGTGTAACGCAACTTCATGTCGGAGTGCTCAACATAAATTGGCCTATGGTTTCGAATGGCATAGTCAGCCAACCAAAACTTCAGCATAGGCAAGCTCAGAAACTTCACTCCTTTCTTCAAATAAGCATTCTCGTCCTCATTCTCCACCCTTGGTTCTCCTGGATCCGGGCATGGTGTTGGCTCAATCGCCGTCATTCTCATTCCACCGTCAACAATAGCTTTATGGGCAAGGATGAGATCTTTAAACAAGTGAGTTCTTTTTTCTAAGCCCGTCAGCTCAAAGTGGATTTGGTTTTCCTCCTTTGTGAATCCATCCTCGTCCAACTGTTCAACTGGACCCTCGTCATCCGAGTCATACGCATATTGACGACTAAAAGGCAAGTCACGATCCATGTCCTTTTGCGCTATGTACGCATCCAAGTCACCAACATCATTACCATGAAACCCTTCCTCTTGCTCTTCGTCGTCATCATAAGCATCTTCATCCTCTTGAATTACTTCATCACTAGCAATCACCCCAAATTCATTTGCTTGGCTAGTTGGTGGTTGGCTAGAAGCATTGGGGGCATACAACTCAACCTCATTTGCTTTAATAGATGGTACACGGGGACGTGGTTGGGGATAAGCATTGGGGGCATCAACCACAACCCTATGCTCAACAAGTGGCACCATTGTCCTCTGACTCATGTCATCCATTGGGGAAGAGACATGCCGGTTCAAATCAAAGGTAAACCGAGGAGATTCAACCTTGGTGGCAAACAATTCAAGTGACTTGTCTTCCGATTGGGAAACTTTTTCCTTGTATACATCCCAATGCAAATCAGAGGTGATGGGCATACTTTTCAAGCAAGATTTGGCTCCAACTCCAACATCATACCTTCCTATTAACTTAACATCAACATTGGTGTCCATCCACTTTAAGACTTGTCTCACTTTTGCAACAACATCCTCATAGCTAGGGCTTGTACCAAAAACCAATGGTTCCTCACCCGTGTCGGCATTGTTACTCAAGAATGCCTCCTTGTCCATGTAATGAACATTAACAAGTCTCTCCATCTAAAAATAGCATGAATGCATTTAAGACTTCAATGAGAATTGGTGTTTATCCAAATACATCTCATTATATCCAAATCATATCAACACTAAATTATTGCCATGGTCAAAAAAGTATCACTAATTAACACACACTAAGCAAAGTTAATCCTAATCACTAACTAACCCTAACCCCCAATCTTTCTACTCAACAAGCATATATTCCTACTACACACCATGCATATCACTATATTATCAAAGTTAACCAAGCCATTCACACTAACATAAGGGAGAAAACAAAAACTAAGGTTCCACCAACATGTATAAAATGCAACCAAAATAACAAGATTTAACAAAAAATAATTGGATGATTTGGGGGAGATTACCAAGAGCAACAAAGTGATGGAAAGATCCACCTAAAGGATGCACCTTTTGGAGAGGATTTGTGGGGGAGCTTGAGGGGTGGGAGAGAGTGTGGGAGCTCCAAGTGTTCTTCAAGCTCGGGTTGTGGATTGGGAAAAGTGTGTGGGGTGGGTCCCACACACTTTCCCGTGGGTTATCCACTTACCAGGGCCAGACGCCAGGGTCCTTGGCGTTTGGCCCCTTTGCCACGTCAGCAGGTCAACGGGCAGGCGGGCAGTGCAGGCCAGGGGCCAGATGCCAGGGTTCCTGGCGTCTGGTTCGCAACCCAGACGCCAGGGATGTTGGCGTCACCTAAAGAGGTCAAAATCGATCGCCTGACGCGGCTGCAAGTGAAGTGACACCAGCGCTACCTCATTATATTCCCTTCCATCATAGTCATATACTGCTGGGTGTTGACCGATCGCCTGACGCGGCTGCGTCTCTGCCCTTCGCCGTCAGGGCACGATCAATCGGCACCTACCTACTGGTGGAGCTGCGGTGGTAGCTGACCGGGAAGGAAGAAGGATATATACGATCGATCGGGAGCTGGGGTGATATGCGCAAAATCACAGACAGTCTGACCGCCTTTTTCTTTTGCAACAACTTGGAGGGGTGAAGAAGGGCCCTGACTTCTCTTGACTCCATGCAAACCTGACTATTCGAGGAGTAGAGCGTTTTGTAGCTCGGCCTCCATAGATGCCGATTTTTTTTAAAAAAAATCAAAAGTCAAACTTCTCAGTTTCAATTCTAAAAACAAAACTAGACAAGTATTCAAGGATGTGATGCACATGTGTGTAAAATTTCAGGATGAAATACTTTAAAATGCGACATGTGCCAAAAACAAATCATGGACTTTGATGATGAATAGTGCATGTGCTAAGAAGTCCCAATTTTTTTTGGTAGGACTAATTTTAACGTATTCCGTCATGAAAATTTAAGCACTTGTATTGCTTGACTCTAATTTTTTTCTTATTTTTTTTCAAAATGTACAAATATGAATTCCATGGAGGCCGGGCTCCATTCAACATTTTCGCTATTTGAGACCGCCATATTATCTTACGATACTACCGAGGGGGGAAGAAACTTGGCATTCTTTATTGCTAGCAGTTCTTCCTCAAAAAAGAAAAAGAATAGCAGTTGATCCGTTCATGTCCATGTTCTGAAGCAACACTAATTTAAAATTAAACAAGAAATGTATTGAAATGACATCCTTTTCTTAACACTGCTCATACTTGGTTAAACAAGAAATATACTGAAATGGGATCCTTTTCTTAGCACCGCTAATACTTGGTTAGCACACGATTTTCCCTTATTATTATGCCTGCGCATTTGACTTGGCTCACATACAGGAACTTGTACACTTTGCACCAATGACTACATCATCTCCATCGACTCAGAAATAGAAACTTGTTTATTGCCAATTGCCTTAGATCAAGAATCTGTTAACCTTTTTGTGCTTACATGGACCATGAAGTTTGATGGGAGGAGAACCACGAGTAGAAGTGTTTGAATTAATCCGAGACACATAGACGATCAGGACCAAGCAATCATGTTAGCACGACACCAAAATTTGTTAACGGGGTTCACCATCATGTCTACATTCCTGGGACCTAACTAAGGGCGCTTCTTTCCATGTGTTGACACCTGATTTTGACAAGATACAGATTGCAATGAAGATGGTCTCGAGTGAATGAGTTTTCAGCATAAAAATATTCACGTCACCGAGTGGAACCACTTTGATGTTTCGGTTATATTCATTCGACTTTATCTTACGGACCGAAACTATACTCCGAGTGGCATAGTTCAATGTTCCGAGTGGTTTTTGGCCAATCACGTCTTCAAGATGACCTCGGATGAAGGGGCACTCTTAAGGAATTGTCTTCGTCTCGTCGAGGCAATCAATTTTGATATATAAATCATCTCAATCCAAGTTCATATGCAAAAGTTAGAGGCAATATACTGCAGACTGAACCTCAACGAAAATATGGCGCGAGGTGCCAGACACTTGTCTGATAGGTTGCGCGAGTAATTCGGCCATCAATACAGCCTTGAATCGAAAAACCTTCAACATGGAAAAGTTTCGTCTCGTCGAGCCGATCGATTTTCATATATAATTCGTCTCAATCCGAGATCATATGAGGCCTGGAGAGACAAATCAAGATCAAGCTATGTTTTGAGTCGAAAATCCGAGTGAAAAGTTTACGGTCGAGTGAAAGTTTACGGTCGAGTGAAAGTTTGCTGACCGGATGAACTTATTATTATCCAAGTGGAAATATAGTCATCCGAGTGAAAATATGATCATCCGAGTGAAATTGTCGTCCAGGTGAAAATATTCCGAGTGAAAAGATTACCATCGGGACGAAAACTTGCCGATTGAATAAGATAGTGCCTTCCGAGTGGAAATATAGTCATCCGAGTGAAAATATAGTCATCCGAGTGGAAATATAGTCATCCGAGTGAAAATATAGTCATCCGAGTGAAAGATTGTCTTCCGAGTGAAAAAGTCCAATCGGACGATCCGAGTGAAAGTATCTAATATCCGAGTGGATGAGCTCAAGTCCGAGTGAAATTGAACATGTGCTCGAAAGTTTATCAAAATGACCTTGGATGAAGAAATGTTCAATACAGAAGTTGTGCGTATCATCAAGACGGTAAATTTTGATTTTGGAGTCATCATCATCAGAGATAATATATAGCCTACAAATTCACTACGAGACTCGGATAATCCAGTCTACTGCAAAACCGAGTCCGACTGGAAGATAAAGATGACCTCGAAAAGTATTCAAGATGGCCTTATTTGAAAAAATGATCAACATGTGAATTGTTTGTATCGTCGAGGCGCACAAGTTTGATATTTGGGCCGTCTCGATCGGAGATCATATGCAAGCCCGGCGGCCCGTGCAAGAAGGAAGACAGAGTTTGGGCCAGATTCAGACTGAATCCGAGTTGGAATAGAATTAGGACTCTAGGACGTGAATTGATGTAATTTTTCTTGTAAGGAAAACCTAGATGAATCATTTACTTGTACGGGAAGTCCAGCCGCCTCTTATATATGTTGGGGGTGACGGCCGATTGAACAACACACAATCGAACAAATCAATATACTACTTTTTCATCTACGTTTTATCTCTTCACCGTTTTTTCTATCTCGTTCTTCGTTGTTCTTCGTGTTTGAGAGCTGCGAATCCCGAGGCTCTAGGGGCGAGCGAATCGACCTAGGGCAGCCCATAGCCACCGCAATCCCAGACGTGGTCCCTCCCGGGTGCGCGGGGTTTCGGGTCTGCAAAAGCGCCCGCCGACTGTCTTGCGTATCGCGCTGTCGGTCGGGACTCCTTCGACGTGAGCTGCGGTGCATCACCCCCGGCGTCGAGGGTACACGTGACGTGTTCGTGTGTCAACACACTTTTTGGTGACTCCGCTGGGGAACAAAGATCAATCATCATCATTCACCATGTCCGATCTTCCCAAGCCATCTGAGGTAGACGCCGATAACATCATTAAGCCCAGTCTTGATGAGATATCGGCCGATCATCGCCAAGTCTATGAGGAGTACAAGAAGGCGCGTGAGGAGAAGGACCTGCAGGAGTTCCTTGCAAAATTCAAGAAAGATCGCCAGGGCAACATCACTCCGATTGAAGAAATCAAGTTCCCTCCTCTTCAAACTGAACAGGTTAAACCCTCTGTAAGTACTGCCTTTTCTCCTGAGCAGTGGGCTGAGATTGAAAGTCGTATTGCTGATGGTAACAATCTAGTCTATCAAACTTTTATAGAAAATACTAATGCTCAGAAGAATATATCTCAATCGTCTAGTGGTAATAATGGTGTAGCTGCTAGTGTGCAAAACCCTAATCTGGCTTTACCTATTGCATCGGCGCCTCCCGTGTCGATGACTTATTATCCTACCCAAACAAATCAGATTGTGGCTACACCCATTAATCCTATTATGAGCATGACAGGTTCGGTGGCAACGCCGAACCAAACTCTACCTACAGCTACAACCACTCGACCACTACCAAATTATGGGTCGACATACATGCCACAATTCTTACCTACAGCTAGTAACCATACTCTTCCTATGTCACTGCCACAAGCTTCATCGTCCACTACGGATGATGGTCTAGCTAATCTTAGAGAGGAGATGGCTAAGATGCTTAGAGAAAATTTTGGAGTTGAGTTACCTCAGAATCGGATTTACCAAAAGCCATACCCCGAGTACTTTGATGCCATCCAGTGCCCTCCGGGATATAAGATTCCAGATTTTGTTAAGTTCAATGGAGAGGGCACAAAAACCACATGGGAGCATGTTAGTCAATACTTAGCACAACTAGGTGAAGCAGGCTCACTAAATGAGTTGAAAGTGCGTTTGTTTCCTTTATCTTTAACTGGTACTGCATTCTCATGGTTTTCTTCTTTACCACATGGTTCCATTCGGGTTTGGTCACAGCTAGAGCAGAAATTTCATGATCACTTTTATAGCGGCGACAATGAACTCAAGTTATCACATCTAACATCGGTTAAACAGAAGCATGATGAATCGGTCTCCGATTACGTCAAGAGATTCAGAGAAACAAAAAACCGGTGTTTTAGTTTGGTGATAACCAAGAGAGACTTGGCAGACCTAGTGCTGAGTGGTTTGAGAACTCCCATTAGAGAAAAGCTAGAAAGTTATGAGTTCTTAAATATCAACCAAGTCTTACAAAGGGCTTTGGCTCAGGAAAGCCGAAGCAAAGATCTCAAAGAAGTGCATAGATACAAAGCTGATCTTCCAAAGATGAATATGGTGGAATATGATAGTGATCACTCGGACGATGAGGGTGATGTTTTTGCTACTGAATTTGTTTGGCCATCTAAGGCCAAACCCTTTACTTGCAATGATCTGAAACCGATTCATAAGAATCGTGATGAAGAGATGAAGTTTACTTTTAACATTGCTAAGTGTGATAGAATATTTGATGCTTTCCTGCAGGCTAAGATTATTAGAATATCTCATACTTTACCGCCGTTTGAAGAGCTAAAACGGCATGCTTATTGCAAGTATCATAATTCTTTTTCTCATGCTACTAACGATTGCAATGTTTTTCGACGACAGATACAATCGGCCATTAATGACGGACGATTGAACTTTTCTGAGATGCAAGTTGATAAACAGCCTTTTCCAATGAATACCATGGATTTGGAGGGGAAGAAGCTACTCATTCGGCCGGAGGTAGCCGAATCTGCTAATAAAGCTAATGTCATTGTTGGTGAGCCCAGGAAAGACAAGGAGGACAACAAGGTCTTGGGGAGACATGTTGTGCTTGGTAAGCAACCCGATGGCAAGGAAGTGATCAAAATCACCATCAAGAATCCTACACTCGGGGGGCAACTGCAAGTGCAAGAAAATGCTCGTGTGAGATTTGTCAAGCCCAAGAGTCCAAAAATTGGCAAGTGGAAAAGGAATGAAGTTAAAGTACAGTGCAAGCGGATCAAGCCAACTTTTGATATGTTGCTGTCCAAGTACACCAACCAGTCGGCCGGTTCTAGCTTTAATCGGCTGACTCATCTGAAGCGACCAAGGTCACCATCAGCTGATATGTTCAGTCAGTATATGAAACCGAGTAGACCAAGGGTGCCGTTTCCAGAAGAGCATACACAATCTGTTTGGGATCGACTTGACTATTCATATAGATGCCGACTGAACATCGGTAACTATCGGTCGGCTGGTCAAAACATGCGACCGGATGGAAATTATCCGAGTGTAAGAATGCACCCAGGTGGAAGCTATCCGAGTGAAAAAATGTGGCCGAGTAGATTCCATCCGACTGAATTCCATCCGAGTGATATCCATCCGAGTGGATTCCATCAGAGTAAAAAGGTGCGCCCGAGTGGAAATTTCATGCATCTGGAAAGTCGAAAAGAATGGCGTGTTAAATCACCAAGTGTTGCAGCAGTTGAGTCGGGAAAAGGCAAGGAGAAAATGGATGTCGACTCACTTATCTTGGGCACCGAAACATTCGCCATACAGCAGCCGATTGTGCATAGCAATCCGACTGAGCCGATACTTGCTATCGCGCCAAAGCACTCGGCTAATGACCATGAGGCAAGCACCGGCCAGGTAAAGACGAGAGATCCTAAATACACTCAGCCAAAGTGGTGTCCTCCAGGGCTAACAAAGACACAAAAGAGGAAACTACAGAGGTTAAGGAGTCAAGAGATGGCAGAACAGGAGGCCGAGAAACAAAGGGATAAGTTGTTCAATGACACTCGACCCGTGGTTCCACCAAAACAAGTGTGGAGGCCTAAACAAATACAAGATACAACAACTTCTACATCTATCATAGCAATACCTACATCACCAAAGGAGGACGATGCAACAGATATGACATCGTCTGCGACACTTCTTACTTCTCCTTCACTTGGACAAATTTCAGAATCTGTGGATGCACTCAAGGAGGAGGCTGATATGTTGGACTATGAGTCTACGCCGGTTCATGAAGGTATGGATATCAATATGGTGTATTACTTACCTGCTGAGTTTCGTGCTGTAGATGAAGAAGGGGAGGTGGCTCAGCTGGATTTTGGCCCTAAAAATGCAATATTCGAGAAACCAAAAGAACCAGTAACGCATCTGAAACCATTATATCTCAGAGGTCATACCAATGGGTCGCCGCTCACTCGGATGCTTGTTGATGGTGGTGCTGTGGTAAACCTTATGCCCTATTCGGTCTTCAAGAGATTGGGTTTGCCTGATGAAGAATTGATCAAGACCAATATGGTGCTCAATGGATTTGAAGGCAAAGAGAAAACTGAAGCCAAAGGTGTGATGCATGTGGAGCTTACAGTCGGAAGCAAAACTTTGGCTACTGCATTCTTTGTCGTTGAGGTGCAAGGTAACTACAACATCATACTAGGCCGTGATTGGGTTCATGCAAACCAGTGCGTGCCATCCACTATGCACCAGTTTTTGATTCAGTGGGTTGATGATGAAGTGGAAGTTATTCACGCGGATAACTCGGCCTGTGTTGCTTTGGCCGATGCATCGGTGGATTGGCAACATCCCAACGCTACTTGCTTGACGGGACGTGACTTATCAGAATTTGATTTTCTCAGCGCGACCAAGAATGGTTTTGTGCCCGTCTCTTTAAAGCCGAGTGAATGCAATCGACTCCAAGGTATGATATGTTTAAATGGATCCTAATTCCGAGTGGTTACAAAAACGTCTTGTAAAGTATCAGTCCAATGAGAACGATATGTATGAGTCTATAGAGGAGTTGGATGACATGGATAAACTTGGACAAGGTTTTACATCAGCCGATCCGTTAGAAGAGGTAGATATTGGAGATGGTTCAGTCACTCGACCGACATTTATAAACAAAAATTTAAAAGCCGATTGTAAGGCTAAGTTAATCGAGCTACTAAAACAATATGTTTGTTGCTTTGCATGGGAATATCATGAGATGCCAGGGTTAAGCCGAGAGCTAGTGGAGCATCGGTTGCCTATAAAGGCCGGTTTTAGACCTTATAAACAGTCGGCCAGAAAATTTAATCCGAAAACATATGACCGGATCAAGGAAGAGACCGGTCGACTGCTTGAAGCTAATTTCATTCGACCTTGCAGGTATGCCGAGTGGATTTCTAACATTGTCCCAGTAGAGAAGAAAGGATCTGGCAAGTTGACGGTGTGCATTGATTTCAGAGATTTGAATAGGGCTACACCCAAAGATGAGTATCCTATGCCAATAGCCGATATGCTTATTAATGATGCTTCTGGACATAAGGTTATTAGCTTTGTAGATGGTAATGCCGGATACAATCAAAATTTTATGGCCGAAGAGGACATGTACAAAACGGCTTTCCGATGTCCTGGTTTCCTTGGTTTATTCGAGTGGACAGTGATGACATTCGAATTAAAAAATGCTGGCGCCACGTATCAAAGGGCTATGAATTTGATTTTTCATGATTTACTCGGTGTCATACTTGAAGTTTATATTGATGATATTGTTGTCAAATCGGATGCTTTTGAATCTTACTTGGCCGATTTGCGTTTAGCTTTTGAAAGAATGAAAAGTATGGATTGAAAATGAATCCTTTGAAGTGTGCTTTCGGCGTGTCAGTTGGCAAGTTTTTGGGTTTCATTATTCATGAAGATGGTATAGAGATTGATCCCAAAAAGATAGAGGCTATACAAAAAGTGGAGGCTCCAACATGCAAGAGAGAAATGCAAAATTTCCTTGGCAAGGTCAATTATTTGAGAAGGTTCATAGCTAATCTATCAGGGAAAGTAGATGCATTTACTCCTATCCTTCGGTTAAAGAATGATGCTGATTTCACTTGGGGGGCAAAACAGCAAGAAGCATTTGATATGATCAAGAATTATTTGTGCACTCCTCCGGTGATGAAAGCACCCAAGCATAGGGAACCCTTCAGACTTTACATTGCAGCAGAGGAAGGAGTTATTGGTGCTGTTCTAACTCAAGAGACCGAAGGAAAAGAGCATGCCATCACTTATTTGAGCCGCCATTTATTGGACGCAGAGACAAGGTATACATTTATTGAGAAATTATGTCTATGCTTATATTATGCTTGCACAAAACTGAGACATTATTTAGTGCCAAGTGTTTGTCTAGTAGCTTGTCAAACCGATGTCATTAAATACATGTTGCATAGGCCAATTCTTAGTGGTAGAATTGGCAAGTGGGCTTATGCTTTGATTGAATATGATTTGGCTTATGAATCTCTAAAATCCATGAAAGGCCAAATTGTTGCTAATTTCATTGTTGAACAACGGATTAATAACAAGCATGATGTTTATATGAACCTTGTTTCATTAGTACCATGGAGATTATACTTTGATGGTTCAGTTTGTAGCAATGGCCAAGGTGTTGGTATTGTTTATATATCTCCTCATGGTGCTGTTTTTGAAGCCTCATGCCGCTTAGAATATTTTTGCACAAACAATCAAGCCGAATATGAAGCATTGTTATTCGGCCTAGAGATGTTACTTGCTATAGGTTCTACACATATTGAGGCTTATGGTGATTCGTTACTAGTGGTGCAGCAAATATCCAAAGTCTTTCAGTGTTTGGACAAATCACTTAATGTTTATCTTGATAGATGTCTAGATATAATTTCTACTTTGGATTGCTTTAGCATTGCTCATATATCTAGACATGACAATTGGAAAGCAAATGAATTGGCACAACAAGCATCCGGATATCATGTTGGTCATGGCATGTTTCATATCTCTCAAAGACCGATGTCTTGTCTTGCCAATATGGGAGAGGCCGAACCCGAACCCACTGATTCGGCCATTAACAAAAAGTCTAGTGCAGGTGACAATCCCGACTGGAGGAAGCCCATTGTTGATTACTTGTGCAATCCGAGTGAAAGGGTGGACAGGGATGTTCGGCGTATGGCTTTCAAGTATACAATGAGAGATGATGGTCTTTATCGTCGAACCGTCGATGATGTTCTTCTAAAGTGTTTGGAAGAGGACCAGGCAAGAGTTGCTATGGGAGAAGTACATGAAGGTATTTGTGGCACTCACCAGTCGGCTCCCAAGATGAAATGGTTATTGCGACGTGCTGGGTTTTATTGGCCGACTATGATTAATGATTGCTTCAGATATTATAAGGGGTGTGAAGCTTGTCAAAAGTTTGGTGATATTCAATTGGCTCCTGCTGCTATGTTACATCCTATTATCAAACCGTGGCCTTTCAGAGGTTGGGGTTTAGATTTCATTGGACAAATCCATCCGTCTTCCTCAAAAGGGCATCGGTTCGTATTGGTGACAACTGATTATTTCACTAAATGGTCTAAAGCAGTACCTCTCAAGAACATGACGCATACGGAGGTAATTCAATTCATAACCGAGCACATTATTCATAGATTCGGTATTCCTCAAACGTTAACTACAGATCAAGGTTCATCTTTCATGTCACACCAAGTCAGAGAGTTTGCCGAATCTTATAACATAAAGTTGCTCAATTCCTCTCCATATTATGCCCAAGCTAATGGACAAGCTGAGTCTAGCAATAAAATTTTAATCAAGCTCATCAAGAAGAAGATTGAGGATAATCCAAGGAGATGGCATGACTTGTTGTCTGAGGCATTATGGGCACATAGAATCTCAAGGCATGGTGCTACGAAAGTGACTCCATATGAGCTAGTATATGGTCAGGAGGTTGTTTTACCGGTGGAAGTAAATTTGAATGCTTTGAGAATAGCCAAACAAAATGATTTATCGGCAATAGACTTCTATAACTTGATGATGGACAACATTGATGAGGTTGCTGATAAACGTTTGGCTGCTTTGAATGCCATAGAGAGAGATAAGTTGAGGGTGGCAAGGGCTTACAATAAGAAAGTTAAGTTGAAGAATTTTCAAGTTGGTGATCTCGTTTGGAAAGTGATTTTGCCGATTGGTTCAAGAGATAGAAAATTCGGGAAGTGGTCTCCGAGTTGGGAAGGTCCTTTTAGAATTACAAGAGTTGTTCCCGGAAATTCATATTTGGTGGAATCAATACAAGGGGCATTGTTACCTCGAGCTCTCAATGGCAAATATTTGAAGAAGTACCACCCGAGTGTGTGGCAGGAAGCCTAAGTGGGCAATGGCCGATATACGATTATCGCCCTTAGCACAAACATGGCCGATACATAATTATCGCCCTGAGAAAAATAAATGGCCGATGGAGTGTTGATATCGTCCTTAGAACAAACACTATGCATATTATTTTTCGGCATGCAAGCTTTGTCGAAAAACAGGGGGGCATGTGTTGACACCTGATTTTGGCAAGATACAGATTGCAATGAAGATGGTCTCGAGTGAATGAGTTTTCAGCATAAAAATATTCACGTCACCGAGTGGAACCACTTTGATGTTTCGGTTATATTCATTCGACTTTATCTTACGGACCGAAACTATACTCCGAGTGGCATAGTTCAATGTTCCGAGTGGTTTTTGGCCAATCACGTCTTCAAGATGACCTCGGATGAAGGGGCACTCTTAAGGAATTGTCTTCGTCTCGTTGAGGCAATCAATTTTGATATGTAAATCATCTCAATCCGAGTTCATATGCAAAAGTTAGAGGCAATATACTGCAGACTGAACCTCAACGGAAATATGGCGCGAGGTGCCAAACACTTGTCTGATAGGTTGCGCGAGTAATTCGGCCATCAATACAGCCTTGAATCGAAAAACCTTCAACATGGAAAAGTTTCGTCTCGTCGAGCCGATCGATTTTCATATATAATTCATCTCAATCCGAGATCATATGAGGCCTGGAGAGACAAATCAAGACCGAGCTATGGTTTCAGTCGAAAATCCGAGTGAAAAGTTTACGGTCGAGTGAAAGTTTACGGTCGAGTGAAAGTTTGCTGACCGGATGAACTTATTATTATCCAAGTGGACGTCGAAGAGGTGACGCCAATGGTAGTAGTTGTGAGCAGCAAGGTCTAGGGTTATGGGGATGTAGGGGCTAATATCGGAGATGGTGTCGGTGAAGGAGATGGAAGGGGTATTGGTGGGGTTAAAGCTAGAGTAGAGGTAGAGGCGGAGGAGGCCATGCATGGCCGCGGCGACCTTGGCGGCAACGATGGCGGCGCGCCGCTCGAAGTAGCCGGGCGGCGGCGGCGGTGGCGGGGCTGGCGGGTTAGCCATACCCTAGGATCGAAAAGACTGATACCATGTAGAATTGTATTGAATAATTGTTGATGCAATATTGTGCCAGTACAAGAGGTATATATAAGAGCCTAGCCGCACCTGATCTAGCCCTATTACAAACCGAGTAGGAGTCCTAATCCTATTACAAGTTGTATTCTAACATCCCCCACAGTGTCAACGGTAGGCTCGATGACGTTGAGACTGAAACGAATGTCTTGAAATGGAGTAGTCGCGAGGCCTTTAGTAAAGATATCAGCGAACTGAGCAGAAGTAGGCACGTGGAGAACGTGAACTTTACCGAGAGCCACCTTCTCTCGAACAAAATGAGTGTCGATCTCAATATGCTTGATGTGACGGTGTTGAACCAGATTCCCTCACATGTAGACAGCTGAAATATTATCACAATAAACAATAGTAGCTTGCTCAATAGGACGGTGCAACTCCGACATCAACTGGCACAACCAAACCGTTTCAGCGACCGTGTGAGCCACAGTGTGGTACTCAGCTTCAGCAGACGAGCGGGAGACCGTAACCTGCCTTTTTGAAGACCAAGAAACAAAATTGTTACCAAGAAAAATACAAAATCCGGATGTGGACCTACGAGTATCTGGACAACCAGCCCAGTCTGCATCAGAGTAAGTTGTCAAGGAGGTGGGAGAGGATTTGTTGATATGAAGACCTAAGTCTAGTGTGCCTTTGAGATATCGAAGAATATGTTTGACATGATTGTAGTGTGGAATACGAGGATCATGCATGTATAAACAAGCTTGTTGGACAGCAAAAGAAATTTCAGGACGGGTGAGAGTAAGATACTGAAGTGCACCGGTAAGACTAAGATAAAGAGAAGGATCAGAGAAAGGATCACCATCGGCAGAGAGTTTGGAACCTGTATCAACAGGGGTACGAGAAGTTTGACAATCAAGCAAACCAGCACGAGAAAGAAGATCCAGAGTGTACTGACGTTGAGACAAGAAAAGACAGAGGAGTCATGGATAACAGTAATACCTAAGAAGTGGTGAAGAAGACCTAAATTTGTCATAGAGAATTCATGGCGAAGAAGAGAGATAATATGATCTAAAAATTGTTGTGAGGAAGCTGTGAGGATAATATCATCAACATATAAAAGAAGGTAAGTAG